>NC_057807.1:578900258-579200258 GCF_018294505.1 Triticum aestivum | reverse complement strand
CCGGCTGCCCTAGAGAGTCTTTTTCTCGAGCCCTTGCTCCAGGTTTTTTCGCTCTCTCGCCAAATCAGCGTTTTTCTTTTTGGTTTTCCTATCTATGCTTGATCAATTTGCATCACCCGCCGCCGCCGTCGACACCCCGTGCCTCTACTCCGGCACCAGTGTGACTGGCCGGCTACTTCACCGACCTGACAGCCTCGCGCGACAGGCAGCCCTCAAGGCCGTCGTCCGTGCGCCGGCCATCACCCCCCTTCTCCGACCGGGACACCTGCATCGCCTACACTCGGCGGCCTCACGCCATGCGGCGGCCAATCATAGCCACCGCTCGCGCGTCAGCCCGCCAATCAATCCACACCACCCGCCTCTGCCGCGTTTGCATGGCGGCCCGGCGGTCTACATCACCGGCCTTGTCCTCGGCTGCGTCGGGATGGCTGTGTCAGGTTCGTTGGCTGCCTCGACTCGGGCGCTGCTGCTCTGTTGGTCGCTCGGGCCTCACTGCCCGGGCGCCGGCGCTGCTTTGGCAGCCCGGGTTTCGGTGCTGACAAGCTCGTCCGCACAATGTCCCACACCGTCCATCATCACCAGCCTCATCTCGGACTCCGCCGCCACCCCGCCTCCACCAAGCGGCGTCCCCGACCTCACGCGCGATCGGCTTGATCACCCGCTCGCCGCCGCGATCCGCCTCATCCTTGCCGCGCGACCAACCTGGCCCGTCGGTTATGCGCGCCTCCGCAGGTCCCATGAAGATCGTCCTCGAGTTCAGTGCGCCCCTCCACCGATCGAGCAACGAGTTGCCATTGCATCGCCCCATCTGGCTGCAGTGCCACCGCCCTGTGGTTCTCCTCGTGGCTGCATCGACTCGCGCGTCGCTGGTATGTCGCCCCTACGGGCCATACTGCCGCGATACGCGGTCCCAGACACCACCCCGAGGCCGTCTCCGCGGTTGCACCAACCCGTGCTCCGTTGCAGCACCGCCCCTTCGGGTCGTAGCGCCACGGACCACGGTTCCCGCCGCCGCCCTGAGGTCTTCCTGTCGTCGTCCCGACCAGCCCGCTGCCGCTGCGTCGGCCCTTCGGGTCGTATTGTCGCGGCCCACGGTCCACTTCGTCGTCCCCACGCGTTGACTTCCTGTGGTATGCGTCGCGTCGTCTCCCTTGGCGAGGGAACGCCACCGTCAGCGTCGGTCTTTGTCATGCTGTCAGGGTTCTTCGCCTACTTCGTGCATCACCGCCGCGCTACTAACCTAGCTGCCACCGCCGCTACCTCTGTAGCCGCCGCAACCGCCCGTCCACCCCCTTCATCTTCGTCCAGCACCAACCCGTCGCCATCGTCGCCGTCATCTACCCCGACCGCTTCATCTACTCCGACAACCGCAGGCAACATTGGCGCCGCAACCGTCGTTGAGTCCTTCTCTATTGGCCTCTCCGACTTCTTCAACATGGCGTACATCTCATGCAGGTCCCGGTCTACGCATGCCCAATGCTGGCAACACCGTCGCGTGCCTTCATCCACGACGTGTCCTCGGGCCTGGCAAGCCTGGTGCGGCGCTTCGTCGACTTCGTCTTCGTCCGTCTACACATGCCCGATGCTGGCAACACCGACGCATGCCTTCGTCTATGATGTGTCCCCGGGGTTGGCCACCCCGGCGCAATGCGTCGTCAACATCATCTACTTCCTGGCACACCACTACTTCGACACCATTGCGCCCATGACTAACTCGGCGCCTCCTTGTGCCGCGGCTCCAAGGCAACTTCCTCGACACCGGCTACCCCGACTCGACATCGACCACGACATTCTTTGCATGGCTACCTCGACCATGGCTCCACCACCCACGTTCTCGGCTACATCTACAAACGGCACAAAGGGCTACCGCCTGCTTGAGCAACCTCATCAGTTTTCACTCTAGCCACGACTCTGCGATGCATCGACCGTTACGACTGTGGGGTGGGGGGTGTTCATCATCTTGCCTTCGGATTCTTCTTCAGTCTCACTGTCTGCGTCATTACCGTTGTAACTGCGGGGGGATGTTGAGTATCGTGATTATTAGGAAAGATGAGATAGACTAGGATTTGTTCTGGCTTGTCTTATACTCCAAGTATATCATTGTACTCCTATATATATGCCCACGAGGCTCAAGCAATACATACAACTATTCCAACAATTCCTCTCTCTCCCTTCTAACAATGTGTTCCTCCCTCATAATAATTTTCAGTAGCATCATGAATGAATTCAACAATATATCTATCACATAAAGCATTTTTTTTCATGATACATAAGTATAGAAAATTTATTACTCTCCACAGAAGCAAACTTATTCTCATTCATAGTAGTGGGAGTAAACTCAACAAAGTAACTATCATGTGATTGAAAATTAAAATCATGATGACAAGTTTCATGGTTATCATTATCCAATATAGCATACATGTCATCACCATAATCATCAAAGATAGGAGGCATGCTTTCATCATAATAATTTATCTCATCAAAACATGGGGGGCTAAAAATATCATCTTCATCAAACAAAGCATCCCCAAGCTTGTAGCTTTGCATATCATTAACATCATGGATATTCCAAGAATTCATACTAAGAACATTGCAATCATGCTCATCATTTATGACAATCATTTTATTAAATTCTTCTTCAATCAATTGAGCACAATTTTCCGAACCATCATTTTCAAGAAAGATATTATGAAGATGATCAATAATATGATGCAACCTCAATTCCATTTTTATGTATTTTTCTTTTTATAAACCAAACTAGTGATAAAACAAGAAACTAAAAGATTCGATTGCAAGATCTAAAGATATACCTTCAAGCACTCACCTCCCCGGCAACGGTGCCAGAAAAGAGCTTGATGTCTACTACGCAACTTTATTCTTGTAGACACGTGTTGGGCCTCCAAGCGCGGAGTTTTGTATGACAGTAGCAATTTGCCCTCAAGTGGATGACATAAGATTTATCAATCCGTGAGAGGTGTAGGATGAAGATGGTCTCTCTCAAATGATCCCGCAACTAAATACAAGAAATCTCTTGTGTCCCCAACACACCCAATACAATGGCAAATTGTATAGGTGCACTAGTTCAGCGAAGAGATGGTGATAAAAGTGTAATGTGGATGGTAGAAATATATTTTATAATCTGAATAAATAAAAATAGCAAGGTAGCAGCTAGTAAACGGGCACAAAAACGGTATTGCAATGCTTGAAAATGAGGCCTAGGGTGCATACTTTCACTAGTGTAATCTCTCAACAATGCTAACATAGTTGGATCATGTAACCATCCCTCAAAGTCCGATGAAGAATCACTCCAGAGTTCCTATCTAGCAGAGAACATAAGACGGAGTTGTTTGTAGGGTACGAAACCACCTCAAAGTTATTCTTCCGTTTGATCTGTTCAAGAGTTCGTACTAAAATAACACAAAGCTATTTTTTCCATTTAATCTATCCTAGAGTTTGTACTAAAATAACACCAAAGCAAATTCAGATTTATAATATTCAATCCAACACAAAGAACTTCAAAGAGTGCCCCAAGATTTCTACCGGAGAAACAAGACAAGAATGTGCATCAACCCTTATGCATAGATTACCCCAATGTCACCTCAGGAATCGGCAAGTTGAGTGCCAAAACATATATCAAGTGAATCAATACGATACCCTGTTGTCACCACGAGTATTCAATTGCAAGACATATATCAAGTGTTCTCAAATCCATAAAAGTATTCAATCCGATAACAACGAAATCTCAAAGGGAAAAACTCAATTCATCACAACAAGATAGAGAGGGGAAAACACCATATGATCCGACTATATTAACAAAGCCCGCGATACATCAAGATCGTGACATCTCAAGAACATGAGAGAGAGAGAGAGAGAGATTAAACACATAGCTACTGGTACAAACCCTCAGCCCTGAGGGTGGACTACTCCCTCCTCATCATGGTGGCCGCCGGGATGATGAAGATGGCTACCGATGATGATCCCCCCCTCCGACAGGGTGCCGGAACGGGGTCTAGATTGGATCTCGTGGATACAGAGGCCTTGCGGTGGCGGAACTTCTGATCTAGGGCTACCCCGAAGGGTTTTGGAATATTTGGGAATTTATAGGGCAAAGAAGGGGTGCGGGAGGCCACCGAGGTGGGCACAACCCACCTGGGCGCGCCTGGGGGCCCAGGCGCGCCCTGGTGGGTTGTGCCCCTCTTGGGGCACCCCCCAGGTGTTGCTCTGGCCCATCCTGAGTGTTTTGGTCGATAAAAACTCCTCCTGGAGTTTCATTGCATTTGGACTCCGTTTGATATTGATTTCCTACGATGTAAAAAACAAGCAAAAAATAGCAAGTGGCACTGGGCACTGGGTCAATTGGTTAGTCCCAAAAAATGATATAAAGTTGCTACAAAATGATTATAAAACATCCAAGAATGATAATATAATAGCATGGAACAATAAAAAATTATAGATACCTTGGAGACATATCAGGCCTCCCGAGACCAACTGCATCACCCGGTGAACCCAAACAGCTGAAAAGCCGTGACTAATAAGGACTTGACGCAGGAACTCCCAATTTACCCGATCGTAAGCCTTTTCGAAGTCTAACTTTAAGAGAATAGTCGGTTCTTTCGTCCGTTTGAGCTCATGAATGATTTCCTACAGGGCTAGCGGACCCTCAAGGATGTTGCATCCTCGAATGAAAGCGTATTGGTTCCGGCTAATCGTGTGTTGGGCGATTGGAACTAAACGCTTCATACAAGCCTTAGCGCAAATCTTAAAAGGGACGTTAATAAGCACTATTGGAATGAACTAGCGAATTTTATCGGCTCCCAAAACTTCAGGAATAAGCAAGAGTATGCCGTAATTAAGACGGGCAGTGTGTACAGTCCCACGCATGAACCCATTACACATGTCAAAGACCGGGCCTCTAAGGAGAGGCCAGTGGCGTTTGAGCATGGAAACCATACACCCATACGTGCCCGGTGTAGTGTCCATCTTCATGCCCATCAGAGCGTCGCCTATCTCCATGGGGAGGAATGCGAGCCCCAGCTCCCCATTCTCGCGGTCTAGGACAAGCTGCGAGGGCTCCCACACTTCCGCGCGCAAGCCAGCCCTCTGGTCCTCGCCAGTCCCCATCAGTTGGATGTAAAAGTCATATATGTGGCTCATTATATCCTCTTGGTGCAGCAGCAACCCCTGTTCTGACTGCAGCCCGAGCTTCGCACACTTTCGACGCCGATCGTTGGCGTTGGCATGGAAGTACTTTGTGTTGGTGTTGCCTTTAAGTGTCCACTTACGGCCACCGCATCGCCACCAGTACTCCTCTTCGGCACGTAGCAAGGCTTCGACCTTCCCCTCAAGAGTGTAACGGTGCACCCATTCTTGCTCTGAAAAGGCCCTCGTGTTTGCCTGGGAGTCGAGGCGTGCGATCTCCTCAACGATCGACGCTATGAGTACCTTATCGTTTCTCCCCTGGTTCGCTCCCCATCCCTTGAGGCTAGCACGAAGGCGGCCCCCTACCGCATTCCAAAACTCCATAGGACCTCGTTGAGGCCCTACCTGGTGCACGCAGTTCGTCCATCTAGTCGAGAAGATGGCATCGAACTCCGGCACTTCTAACCAGGCCGTATCAAAGAAGAAGCGCGGGCTTCGACGGATCCGGTCCTCCCCCGAGGAAAGCACCATGGGAACATGATCCGACCCAATACGGGTTTCCTCTACAAGAGAGCAAAGGGGGTAGATCATTTCCCAGTCCGGCGACATGAACACCCAATCAAGCATAGAACGCACTGGGTCGAGCTGTTTGTTCGTCCAGGTGTATCTAGCCCCTGATCTAGCCACTTCCCGAAGGGCCATGGATGCAATAGCATTATTAAACATGGCCACCCGAGGGCCAGTTAATATTATTATTGTTTTTGTCGCTCCCGAGTGAATCAAATTAAAATCACCCCCTACCAGCATGGGGGTGGTGGTCGCGGTGACCGTGAGGACCTTGGCCTGGAGTTCTCTCAAGAACTCCGCCGATCACGAGTGATCGGCAGGGCCATAGACATGAATCACCACTAAATCACGGAGAGACGAGCAAATGCGAATATGCGTAGTAAGTAAGAAAGTACCCACGTCCCATGCGAGCAGCTCATATAAGGAATTACTAACGCCCAGGAGCATGCCACCCGAATGCCCTACCGCGGGCACATGGTGCCATACAAAACGCTCTATGGGTCTATTGATAACAGTTCGTAGAAATAGAACTCAGCTTTGATCGTTTCTTGTAGACCTACGATGTCTATGTCCTCCTTACGCATATACTCTTTCAGCTAGGTGTGTCGCCCAACGTGGCCGAAGCCACAAATGTTCCAAAACAGCACATGCATCTAAATTATGCGGTTACTGAGATGGGCCCCTCGTGAGGTAACTGCCTTGGCCATGCGCCTCTCCTTGCTGTGACAAGGCGAGGGAGGGGAGGCAACCCATGCATGTTCCACCTCATCGGGCCAGACCATAAGAGCGCCAGCCCCCCCCCCCCCTTCAGGGACACCAGCTCGCTTGTCCGCACGCGCCACAGCCGCCGCTACAAGCGCTGCCTGCGCCACCTCCTTGGCGCGAATAAGCGAGATCAGTTCGCGTGCGCCACCCACACATGATGGGTCCACACCACTATCCACTAGAGCCTCGCTCATGTGATCATCGGAAAATGAATCCAGAACTATGAAACAAGAGGGGGATTACCTGAGATTTCCATGTTGTTCTCAGCCTGAAGTAGTTGTGCGCGCTCGAGAGAGGGCATGTTCCCCTTGGCCCCTGGAGCCGGTGTGCACCGGGGCCGCCGGCACCGTCTTGGAGCGCTTGTCCTTGGAGATAGGCGCCGTCTTGGTGGCCTCCTAGAGCAGTGGGTCGATGAGGGGCTGTGCGATGGGGACAACCAATGCCATGACCATCTAGCGCGGGGTAGGAGGCGCGCCCAGTGGCTCCATCGGACAGACCGCCTCCGCGCTCACCTTACAAACTGCCATCTTCTTGATCTGCCTCACCGAGCTACTCAAGCTGTTGCTGCAGCCACCCGACACCGGAGACCGCGCTAAGGGAAGCTGCAAGGGGTAGGGGACAGGCCCCAAGGTGAGCGACCACCAGCCCTCCCCACCAGATCCCCCGAGGTCGCGCGCACCAGAAGCAAAGTCACCAAACCCATGATGGAGCCGTACTGGTTTGGTATCGAAAGCTCCACGCCCTCAGACTCCACCGCCTGCCTTGGCCCGGGCTCCGCTGGGCCCGGAGCGGTAATGCCGAGCTTGTTCCAAGCCACAGTGTCAATGGAGTTGTCCCCCATGCTTGCATCTTGGTCCTTGTCCATGTCTTGGTCCTAATCTTTGTCGTGGTCATCTGGGCCCTTACCATTGTTGGGACGAGGAGGTGGAAGCGCATGAGCCCCCTGGCGAGGAGGGGCAAGCTCCGGCTCCAGCTTGATGGTGTAGCTCGCGCCGTTGAACCAGATCCGCACCGCACCTCTGAGCATGACTGGGTTGCGGCATGAAAAACGCATGCGCACTGGCCCCGAGCGGATCAGCGAGAGCTCGTCGACCACAATGGGCTGGCCGATCATTGTGGTGGCTGCCATCACCTGATCCACCCGCCTCTGTTTCGGCGGCACCCCCCACATCTTGACCTGCACCTACGACATTGATTCGGCCTTGGGCGTGTCGAGGACCGCGTCGCAAATGTCCGCCATGATGTTGTTGATGCAGAGGAAAAGCTTGCCACTACGCGTCGCCATCTGCAGCATCGCCGGATCAAGGAAGACCACTAAGAAGGAGTCATTGTCAATCTGCGACACTTGCCAGTCCCATGGGCCCTTGAACAGGTGTGGCAGCTTCGCCTCCAGGATTTCCTTCGAGTGTGTGCCCGGTGTCGCAGTCAAGAAGGCCACGTTGGCACCAAGCAAGCCATGCGGCTCCTCGTCCGCCTCCTCCGTGTACTGTAGGCAGAAAAAGCCCTCCCCGGTGATGGCATGGCCCATGGTTTAGATCAGATGGGGCTTTACACGCGTGGGGCAGTAAGCCGAGGCAAGGCCCTCCTGGCTGCACAACACACACAACTGCTTGAAGGCGCAGTTGACCTGATAGTGGCCCGTGCGCCCACAATTGAAGCACTCTGGGTCGTCCGCCTCCTCGACAAGGATTGGCTCTGTCGCAATGCCCTTGGAGGAAGAAGGCCCCACCAGAAGAGGCAAAGGAGGGAGCTTGGAGGCCGCCTGCCCCGAGGTCTTATACTTCTTGGTGTAGGGGTCGCCCACGCGCTTGCCGCAGTACGGGTGCTGCATGTCCTTGCACTTCAGCTCCAGGGCCTGCTTCTTGTGCTCCTTCTTCTTATTCTTCTTGCGCACATGCTCCTTGAGCCACCAGGGAGGCGGCAGCCCCCGGCCACCTTCATCACCAGCGCGCTCTGTCGCCCGCGCTTTGGCTTGAGCCCGCAGCTCATGCTCCCGCTGCCTTTCCGCCTCCAGATCAGGATCCAGAGGCGCCGTGACCCGCTTGTCCGCCCGCCGATTGGCCTTGGAGCGCATCACCACCACCTCGGCGAAGGAGCACGCGAGGGGAGGAGAAGAAGCAAGCGGATCTGCCGAAGCGCCACACCTTAGAGGTAGTGGCTGGAAACCTTAGTGAGCAATCTAGGGCACCTCGGTGAATCCACAACCACTTAAGTACCCGCGCCACTGGGCTTGGGCTGGGAGGGGCGACCACGGGATGCACCAGCTGGGCCACGGCCTCATTAGACTCCTGTGGCTCCACACAGGGCAGCAACAGCTCACTTTGGGCCAAAGGGGGTGTCGGCTAGAGAGGGCGGCCCACTCGGGCCCATCAGCCTACTGGGGCCAGCTGAGCCAACCTTAGGCGAGACGGCCCCCGACTCCGCCGCCACAGTCGCCTCCCCGATCGGTGGCGCCGCCGACCATAGCAACCCTGGGCTGGCCAGCAGGAGGAGACCCGCGTCCCCCTCCAACCCTCCCAAGCCACGCAAAGCCGCCCTAGACGGAGCCCTCGCCGGCTTTGAAGGAGCCCCCAAGCTCCTCCGCATGCGCCACGAACTCACCGACCAAAGCGATGGCCCTACTGTGCCTCACCTCCGCCGCGACATCGCCATCCTCTGACTCCTCGCCAGAGCACGTATCTGCCAGAGCCCAAAAGCGGCTCCCGGACCACCCCAAGGCTGGAGCAGGGCGCGGGCTATGCCTAGGGAATGGCGAGGGTCGCGCCTGTCATGAGGCTGATCGGACCGTCGTCCACGTCGTCACATCATCGGGAATGCCGCCCAGATCTGTGACGCCCACCCCATCGCCCTCCAAATCACTTGCCCATATGAGAGCCGTTGGAGCTAAGAGCATCTCCATCCGTGCCCCCAATAGGCCCCCAGGCGTTTTTTAGCGCCGGCGCACAAAAATCGGCCCAGTCGCGCCCCCAGGAGCCTGATTTTCACCAGTTTGGCCGAAACTAGCGCCGGCGGACCTAGGCCGAAACTGGCGCCGGCGGATCCAGGCCGAACCCGACGCGCTGGGGGCGCCGGGGCAATCGATTTTGGCACAAAATAATGGTGGGCCCGCCGAGTCAGCGACCTATGCGCCTCGTCGTCCTCATCACCTCGGTTTCCCGTGGGAAATCAATGCTAAGGCTGCCGCCGGTCAGCCTACCATTGATTCCTCACGGGCGGCGCGGGCGCGACAACGCACCCCTCCTGTCGTGCATGCACACGGCGCCCAACCCCCGACCACGTCTCCCCCTCGCATGTGGCCGCACCTCGCCCACAGCTGCCGAGCTCTTTCCCCGTGCACTGACGCCACCGACGTTCCTCCCCTCTCTTCCCTTTTCCCAGCCGCGATGATGGGCGAGAGGTTCCCCGGCGATGGGGCGGCGGCCAATGGCTTCGGTCACTGCTCGTTGCACGAGTGGGAAGCCTACCTGCTCTTCAAGGCAACGCCCCGGCGCCTCCCGGCATGCGTGCACCGGGGCGGTGGAAGCTCAACCCCGGTGGCGTCCCCATTCCCCCGCTGCCAGACGTCACCGCGCACGCCGACTACTTCGTCGATGAGGTCGACGCGTGCGGGCGTCGCTAATGGAGGAGTAGCGGGCCCTCCCACAGTACGCCGCCGGCAACCATGAGGCGTGGGCGGCGTACTTCTAGCGCCGGCAGGCGCAGCGGCTGGCCTCCACCAACGGGGCGCCGGTGGTGCGAGCGACCAAGAACAACGAGGGCTGCCACTTATGGTGGGCCGCCCCTGGCTGCACTCTCCACGCCATCCTCCAGCACCTTGAGGGCCGCAATGACCCGACATTGACGTACCCTGCCGCCCCGGTCCCCTGCCGGAGCGACGGCCAATTGATGCCGAGGAGGGTCAGGCCTCTTCTTCCTTCTCCCGCTCCTCCTCCCACTCCTCTGGCTCGTCGGCGTTGTTCGGCGCCAAGGCTGAGCCCGTGGAGACCGCGGAGACGCCGCTTGATACTACTCCAACGTATCTATAATTTTTTATTTTCCATGCTATTATATTATTTGTTTTGGATGTTTAATGGGCTTTAATATGCTCTTTTATATTATTTTTGGGACTAACCTATTAACGAAGGCCCAGTGCCAGTTTCTGTTTTTTTTGCCTATTTTAGAGTTTTACAGAAAAGGAATACCAAACGGAGTCCAAACG
Organism: Triticum aestivum; assembly: GCF_018294505.1. Classification (NCBI taxonomy): domain Eukaryota; kingdom Viridiplantae; phylum Streptophyta; class Magnoliopsida; order Poales; family Poaceae; genus Triticum; species Triticum aestivum. The sequence goes on along the minus strand of NC_057807.1, from coordinate 579,189,589 downwards.
GAATGAAACCTCTGCGATGATCTTTCTTGGACCGAGAGCAATCAAGAAGACTTGGAGTTGAAGTTTGGGACTCCACGAGGAGGTCACGAGGTAGGAGGGTGCGCCCAAGGGGTAGGCGTGCCCCCCATCCTCGTGGGCTCCTCGTAGCTCCACCGACGTACCTCTTTCGCCTATATATACTCTTATACCCTAGAAACACTATGGGGAGCCACGAAACCACTTTTCCACCGCCGCAACCTTCTGTACCCATGAGATCCCATCTTGGGGCCTTTTCCGGCGACCTACCGGAGGGAGAATCGATCACGGAGGGCTTCTACATCAACACCATTGCCTCTCCGATGAAGCGTGAGTAGTTTACCACAGACCTTCGGGTCCATAGTTATTAGCTAGATGGCTTCTTCTCTCTCTTTGATTCTCAATACAAAGTTCTCCTTGATGTTCTTGGAGATCTATTCGATGTAATTCTTTTGCTGTGTGTTTGCCGAGATCCGATGAATTATGGATTTATGAACAAGATTATCTATGAATATTATTTGGTTCTTCTCTGAATTCTTATATGCATGATTTGATATCTTTGCAAGTCTCTTCAAATTATCGGTTTAGTTTGGCCTAATAGATTGCTCTTTCTAGCAATGGGAGAAGTGCTTAGCTTTGGGTTCAATCTTGCGGTGTCCTTTCCTAGTGACAGTAGGGGCAGCAAGGCACGTATTGTATTGTTGCCATAAATATTCAAGAAATCGTTAACTGGTAGCTACTCAGTCAGTCTAGGAGTAGCGATTAATCGGTGAATCGGCCTATTAACTAGATTAATCGGTCGACCATTAATCGGTAGATCGAATAGGAACTTGCCAACATATATCTAGATATTTTGATGTATTATAACATACTCTCATGCTCCCAACTATGTAGTATGCCAAAACATGCTACCTAACACATACAAAAAGCTTAGAGAGGAGGAAAATTATTAATCCCAGCTATTAAGGAGTGGGATGGAGCTGGAAGGGGTTAAGGGCCAAAATTTTGGGCTTTGTTTGCCCACCCGTTAATGGGCCAGCAGGGGTTAATTGGTTTAACTGGCAATTAATTGTCCTGACAAGTTAACGTGACGAATAGGTGTTATTCAATTCGGTCATGCTATGAGTAGCGATTAACTGGCCCGTTAACTGATTAACTGGGTGAATTCTTGAACAGTGGTTGCCATCGAAGGATAAAAAGATGGGGTTTATATCATATTGCTTGAGTTTATCCCTCTACATCATGACATCTTGCTTAATGCATTACTCCGTTCTTATGAACTTAATACTCTAGATGCATGCTGGATAGCGGTCGATGTGTGGAGTAATAGTAGTAGATGCAGAATCGTTTCGGTCTACTTGACACAGACGTGATGCCTATGTTCATGATCATTGCCTTAGATGTCTTCATAATTATGCGCTTTTCTATCAATTTATCGGCAGTAATTTGCTCACCCATCGTAATACATGCTATCTTGAGAGAAGCCACTAGTGAAACCTATGGCCCCCGGGTCTCTTTCCTATTATATTACATCTCTTTTCCTGTTTATCCCATCTCGTTTACTATTTTGCAATCTTTACTTTCCAATCTATACGACAAAAATACCAAAAATATTTACTTTATTATCTCTATTAGATCTCACTTTTGCGAGTGGCTGTGAAGGGATTGACAACCCCTTTATCGTGTTGGTTGCAAGTTTCTTGATTGTTTGTACATGTACTAGGTGACTTGTGTGTCGTCTCCTACTGGATTGATACCTTGGTTCTCAAAACTGAGGGAAATACTTACGCTACTTTGCTGCATCACCCTTCCCTTTTCAAGGGAAAACCAACGCAGGCTCAAGAGGTAGCAAGAAGGATTTCTGACGCCGTTGCCGGGGGGACCTGCGCCAAGTCAAGACATACCAAGTACCCATCATAAACACTTCTCCCTCGCATTACATTATTTGCCATTCGCCTCTCGTTTTCCTCTCCCCCACTTATAAAACGATTTTCGAAAACCTTTGCCTTTTCTTTGCCCCTTTTCCGTTCGTCTCTTCTCGTTTGCTTCTTGTGTGTTCGTTTGTTAGTGCGGTTTGTTGCCATCATGTCTGAAACTGGGGGGGGGGGTTATCGTTGAAAATCTTGAAGAAGCTCTTGAGAATTGTTCTTCGAATCGTGATACTGAAACTCCACCTAATTATAAAACAAAAATCTTTCGCGTGGGGGATGGTAATATTATTGGAAAAATTATTATCCAAGAATTCTTTGATTGCACAGGATCCATGCCTATTAATAAAAAGTCTATTCTTCTTGAGACCAACTGTTATGCTGGGCCATTGTTATGCTTGTTGACAAATTAGAAAGAAAATTTGTCCACATCCATCCCGCTTTGCGAAACGTGTTTTATGAACTTCCCAATATCAACCACCCTATAGCTAAAAAGATTGCCACTATTATCCTTATGCGTGAATTCGATTTTATAATACAAGAAGCTAGGGATATTTCTACTTTCTATAAAAAAGATGTTGAACACCCTCCAATTATAGATATTTTGTATGATAAAGAAACCATGCATAGTTTGGAAGCTAGAGATTATCAATCTTAAAGTGAAAATCTTAAAAGGAGAGTTCCTCATTCTGAAATATCTCAATCTTTGTACCTTGAAGCTTTTGAGGAGTTTTACTGGATTACTAGAGGAATTCATGTAGGATTTAATAGGGATTGGTTGAATAAAATGATGAAAGAACCCATTAGGAATGAACTACGTATTTTATATGATGATATATATGGTGATGATCCTGACTATGGGTTTATGAATGTTAAAATTACAAATCAAAGTTCTTTCCATGATTTAAGTTCTTCCTCTAGAAGGGAAATAAGGGAAATAATAGATTTATTACGACGAGTTTTGGAGGATTTAATGAGGAAAGAATTGCATGCCGAAGATGGCAATACCTAGATCTATTCTTGTTTTTATGCCTGGCTAGGGGGTGTTAAACGATAGCGCTTGTTGGGAGGCAACCCAATTTTATTTTTGTTCTTTACTTTTTGCTCATGTTTAGTAATAAATAATTCATCTAGCTTCTGGTTAGATATGGTTTTATGTTTTAATTAGTGTTTGTGCCAAGTAAAAAACAGAAATTTTCGCACTCACGGGATTAGCTGTCATTCTTTACTGGAGAATTCTTTTAGGTTGATTCTTTTTGCAGATGATTAATAGAAAAATTCCTCGCGTTCACCAATTTATTTCAGAATTTTCGGAGTTACAGAAGTATTCGATAGTTACAGATTGCTACAGATTGTTCTATTTTTGGCAGATTCTATTTTTCGTGTGTTGTTTGCTTATTTTGATGAATCTATGTGTAGTATCGGGGGGTATGAACCATAGAGAAGTTGGGACACAGTAAGTTTAACGCTAATATAAATAAATAATAAGTTCATTACAGTACCTTAAAGTGGTGGTTTATTTTCTTATACTAACGGAGCTCATGAGATTTTCTGTTGAAGTTTTGAGTTGTGAAGTTTTCAAGTTTTTGGGTAAAGATTTGATGGATTTTGGAATAAGAAGTGGCAAGAGCCTAAGATTGGGGATACCCAAGGCACCTCAAGGTAAAATTCAAGGACAACCAAAAGCCTAAGCTTGGGGATGCCCCGGAAGGCATCCCCTCTTTCGTCTTCGTCTATCGGTAACTTCACTTGAGGCTATATTTTTATTCACCACATGATATGTGTTTTGCTTGGAGCGTCTTGTATAATTTGAATCTTTGCTTTTTAGTTCACCACAATCATCCTTGTTGTACACACCTTTTGGGAGGGACATGCATGAATCAAAATTTATTAGAATACTCTATGTGCTTCACTTATATCTTTTGAGCTAGACAAGATTGCTCTAGTGCTTCACTTATATCTTTTTAGAGCACGGTGGTGGTTTTATTTTATAGAAATTATTGATCTCTCATGCTTCACTTGTTTTATTTTGAGAATCTTTTAGAACAGCATGGTAATTTGCTTTGGTTATAAAATTAGTCCTAATATGATGGGTATCCAAGATGGGTATAATAAAAACTTTCATATAAAGTGCATTGAATACTATGAGAAGTTTGATTCTTTATGATTGTTTTGAGATATGAAGATGATGATATTAAAGACATGCTAGTAGAGTAGTTGTGAATTTGAGAGATACTTGTGCTAAAGTTTGTGATTCCCGTAGCATGCACATATGGTGAACCGTTATGTGATGAAGTTGGAGCATGATTTATTTATTGATTGCCTTCCTTATGTGTGGAGGTCGGGATTACACGATGGTTAACTCCTACCAACCCTTCCCCTAGGATCATGCGTGTAGTACTTTGTTTTGATGACTTGTAGATTTTTGCAATAAGTATGTGAGTTCTTTATGACTAATGTTGAGTCCATGGATTATACGCACTCCCCCCCTTCCACCGTTGCTAGCCTCTCTAGTACCGTGCAACTCTCGCCGGTACCATACACCCACCATATACCTTCCTCAAAACAGCCACCGTACCTACCTATTATGGCATTTCCGTAGCCATTCCGAGATATATTTCCATGCAACTTTCCACCGTTTTGTTTATTATGACATGCTTCGTCATTGTCATATTGCCTTGCATGATCATGTAGTTGACATCATATTTGTGGCAAAGCCACCGTTCATAATTTTTCATACATGTCACTCTTGAATCATTGCACATCTCGGTACACCACCGGAGGCATTCACATAGAGTCATATTTTGTTCTAAGTATTGAGTTGTAAGTAAATAAAAGTGTGATGATCTTCATTATCAGAGCATTGTCCCAGTGAGAAAAGTGTGATGGAGACTATGATTCCCCCATAAGTCGGGATGAGACTCCGGACTAAAAAAATGCCATAAAAAAAGAGAAAAAGGCCCAAATAAAAAAATGAGAGAAAAAGAGAGAAGGGGCAATGCTACTATCCTTTTACCACACTTGTGCTTCAAAGTAGCACCCTGATCTTCATGATAGAGAGTCTCCTATGTTGTCACTTCCATATACTAGTGGAAATTTTTCATTATAGAACTTGGCTTGTATATTCCAATGATAGGCTTCCTCAAAAGTGCCCTAGGTCTTCGTGAGCAAGCAAGTTGGATGCACACCCACTTAGTTTCTTTTTGAGCTTTCATACACTTATAGCTCTAGTGCATCCGTTGCATGGCAATCCCTACTCACTCACATTGATATCTATTATTGGACATCTCCATAGCCCGTTGATACGCCTAGTTGATGTGAGACTATCTTCTCCCTTTTGTCTTCTCCACAACCACCATTCTATTCCACCTATAGTGCTATATCCATGGCTCACGCTCATGTATTGCGTGAAGATTGAAAAAGTTTGAAAATACTGAAGTATGAAACAATTGCTTGGCTAAAACTGGGGTTGCGCATGATTAAATACTTTGTGTGATGAAGATAGATCATAGCCAGATTATATGATTTTGTAGGGATGACTTTCTTTGGCCATGTTATTTTCAGAAGACATGATTGCTTTGTTAGTATTGTTGAAGTATTATTATTTTTATGTCAATATTAAACCTTTGTCTTGAATCTTTCGGATCTAGACATTCATGCCACAATAAAGAAAATTACATTGATAAATATGCTAGGTAGCATTCCAAATCAAAAATTCTGTTTTTATCATTTACCTACTCGAGGACGAGCAGGAATTAAGCTTGGGGATGCTTGATACGTCTCCAACGTATCTATAATTTTTGATTGTTCTATGATATTATATTACCTGTTTTGGATGTTTAATGGGCTTTAATATGCTCTTTTATATTATTTTTGGGACTAACCTATTAACAGGAGGCCCAGTGACAGTTTCCTATTTTTGCCTATTTTAGAGTTTTACAGAAAAGAAATACCAAAGGGAGTCCAAACGGAATGAAACCTTCGCGATGATCTTTCTTGGACCGAAAGCAATCCAGAAGACTTGGAGTTGAAGTCTGGGACTCCACGAGGTAGGAGGGCGTGCCCAGGGGGGTAGGCGCGCCCCCACCCTCGTGGGCCCCTCGTAGCTCCACCGACGTACCTCTTTCGCCTATATATACTATTATACCCTAGAAACACCAGGGGGGCCACGAAACCACTTTTCCACCGCCGCAACCTTCTGTGCCCCGTGAAATCCCATCATGGGGCCTTTTCCGGCGATCTGCCGGAGGGGGAATCGATCACGGAGGGCTTCTACATCAACACCGTTGCCTCTCCTTTGAAGCGTGAGTAGTTTACCACAGACCTTCGGGTCCATAGTTATTAGCTAGATGGCTTCTTCTCTCTCTTTGATTCTCAATACGAAGTTTTTATTGATGTTCTTGGAGATCTATTCGATGTAATTCTTTTGCGGTGTATTTGCCGAGATTCAATGAATTGTGGATTTATGAACAAGATTATCTATGAATATTATTTGGTTCTTCTCTGAATTCTTATATGCATGATTTGATATCTTTGCAAGTCTTTTTGAATTATCGGTTTAGTTTGGCCTACTAGATTGATCTTTCTTGCAATGGGAGAAGTGCTTAGCTTTGGATTCAATCTTGCGGTGTCCTTTCCTAGTGACAGTAGGGGCAGCAAGGCACGTATTGTATTGTTGCCATCGAGAATAAAAAGATAGGGTTTACATCATAGTGCTTGAGTTTATCCCTCTACATGATGTCATCTTGCTTAATGCGTTACTCCGTTCTTATGAACTTAATACTCTAGATGCATGCTGGATAGCGGTCGATGTGTGGAGTAATACTAGTAGATGCAGAATCGTTTCGGTCTACTTGAAACGGACGTAATGCCTATGTTTATGATCATTGCCTTAGATGTCTTCATAATTATGTATTTTTCTATCAATTGCTCGGTAGTAATTTATTCACCCCCTGTAATAAATGCTATCTTGAGAGAAGCCAGTAGTGAAACCTATGGCCCCGGGTCTCTTTCCTATTATATTACGTCTCTTTTCTTTTTTATCGCATCTCGTTTACTATTTTGCTATCTTTATTTTCTAATCTATACAACAAAAATATCAAAAATATTTACTTTATTATCGCTATTAGATCTCATTTTTGCGAGTGACCGTGAAGGGATTGACAACCACTTTATCGCGTTGGTTGCAAGGTTCTTGATTGTTTGTGCAGGTACTAGGTGACTTGTGCGTCGTCTTCTGCTAGATTGATACCTTGGTTTTCAAAACTGAGGGAAATATTTACGCTACTTTGCTGCATCACCCTTTCCTCTTTTAGGAACACCAACGCATGCTCAAGAGGTAGCACCGCTCGGCCGGCGCACCCGCAGCGTCGGCATCGTCCTCAACGAGGGCGGGCGCACCTCCTCCTCGGCTCCTCCCATCTTCGTTAAGCCGAAGACGGAGCCGGGGCTCGCCATCGTGAAGACGGAGCCAGGGCTCGCCGCTGTGAAGGCTGAGCCACGACTCGACGACGCGGGGGCCTTGAAGTGGTCGCACGAAGATTGGGCGCGTACGGAGCTGGAGTGCCAGCGCCGCGCCTTTGAGTAGTTCGCCGCTCGGCGCCATGGCCGCGACGAGAGAGGCGTCGTTGTCCTCGACGACGACAGCGACGACGACGCGCCGCTGCCGCCGGTCCGCCAGGGCGACCCCGGGCAGGGGTCCAGCAGTGGCGTCCGCGTGAAGGAGGAGAAGGGCAACGACGGCGGCGGCGACTTCGCCTCTCTCAACGTGTTATTCAGACTGTAGTCGCGGCCCGTTTGTGTTTTTTTAAGTATTTTATCTATGTAAAAAACTATTTCAGTTCGCCGAGATAATGAACTGTTTTACCAAATATTTGTCCTGTTCACCGAATTTTAGTCAAATAAATGTTTAAAAAACTTAAAACCAGGCGCCTGGGGCCGACCCTGAGGGCGTCGGCTAGAAACCCGATCACCCCCAGACCGATTTTAGCGCCGGTTCGCCCCCAGACGGCGATTTTTCAAGCCGCCTGGGGGCCAACGGCTGGAGATGCTCTGACCTATCCATCGCCCGGTAGGATTCAAGCCGTCGCAAGCAAGAATGATGGTTCCAGAAGATTCAGAGCTGCGATGACGAAGGTGGCGGCTGCGAGGAGTTTGTTATTTTAATTAGTCAGCGAATCTCTTTGGTTTATCATACATTTCGATGGTGTTTGATCTGGGCCGGCGAACTGCAGTTGAAGTATTCTTAAACAGCAGCAGGACTTATTAAACAGAGTGCAGTGCAGACTTTACGCATTCGCCTGGTATGGCTGGGTATCACGATGACGGCCCGACAAGCTGTGATTTTTTAGTGTCAACTTGGTCGTGGATTCCCCCGGTGATACTCTTACGCATTTTTTCTGTAAGAAGTATACGTGCCAGGCAGCATGCACCACGGCTTAAACGGTTCCCCGGAATTCGATAGAGATCACACCCACGACCAGCCACATTTCCTAGCCAAAAACCAAACTGGTTTGGCAGACACAAACGTCGATACCACAAGAGAACCATTGTGAACTCTCTCAAGAAATGCATAAACAGGTCCAGATTTTCTTGAGGTAAACGATTTGCCTCATTCATTAAATAAAAAAGAAGAGTTTTAGAGTGTTACAAATGACCCACACGCACAGCATAAAAACTACTCGCGCACAAGAATACACCCTAAACAGGTTCAGATCTTGGGGAGTGTGGATCTGCGACGCATACGCATGGCAGACAGGCGCTGAAAACGTCGAGAGCGACAAGGGAGCATGTCAAAGACTATAAGAGCATTTCCAACAGGTTGTATGCTAATCTTGTTGGTAAAATGTCCATGTCATCAACCAACAAGCTATGATACAACTATTCCAATAGGTTGTATCTAAGTTATCCAATAGATAATGAGAAAATAAATGTGATTGCTCTCTATTTCACCTTAAACCTTGTGCAAATGTTGTTGGTTAATCTACATACAACTTTGCTCTCTCTCCACATTTACTACACGCCACATCATCATTATATCCTAGATGGCAAATTTACCAACATTTATATTACAATTGTTGGAGATGCCCTAACCAGCAAGAAGCCAGATAATCCAAAGCCATGGGTGCAACTAGGGTTTAATTGGCGCCTTGCGGAAGAAAGTCAGAGCTGATGATGAAGGTGGCGGCTGCGAAGAGTTACTACAATTTATCATACCTATCTGAATCATCTGGTCATGGTTAGATCCCAACGAATCTTACCCACTCCTCCCTGAATGCTACCGCTGACGAACTGCAGAATGCTGGAAACAGGATATTCCAAAAGGTATATGGGTGCCACCTTGTCAACCGAACAAACTGCGATTATTTTATGTGCATGGTAAACCTTGACTCTCCAGATATATACTGTCCACCTAATAACTACTGTATTTTAATTAGCAGCACAAAAATAGTAGCATGCTCCCAAGAAAAAGTCCTCTCCTCGCAGCCTGAAGCCAACCAGAAATAAAAACTCCATGCCTGGACAGAACAAGGATCAAAGAACACACCGGCCGGTGAGTGGTCCATTGGTGAAGCAAGGAGGCAGGAAGAACCGTCGCACCGTCCAGGCGTGCATGACAACCCCACCGTCCCACGTATCCCCGCGCCACGAGACATGGAGGCAGGAAGTAAGACCAACTCCAACGCGACGATGACCCATTTTGTCCATCGCCGTCCGTTTTGGTCGTCGCGGACAAAAATGTTGGCTCAACGCGTCGACCCATTCATAAAACGCGTCCGTGTAGACTTATTTCCGGACCAAATTTGCGCCTGAAAAGCGTCGGAAGCGCCACACGCCCGCTCGATGGCCGTCGCGTCCCCACATGGCGGACGGTCAACTGCATCCCGCGTCTTAATTAATTAATGAAGACCACGGACCGTGGGCCCACGCGTCAGCGACGACGAGCGTCCTTTTTTAATCCGAGCGGGGGGGGGGGGGGGGGGGGGGGAGGGCTCGTACTCTTCCGGCCTCCCGTCCCCATCTAGCCACCCCTACTGCTCCCCCGCCGGCGACAAACCCTAGCCAGCTCGCGCCACCATGGGCTTCTTCGCCACCAAAAACAAGGGCAAGTCCCCTGCCTTATCCTCTTCACGTGCGACCCCGCCGCCGGTGGCGTCAGCCTACCCAGCGAGGCAGCGGATAGGCGTCCCAGTGCACCAGGCAGGGTGGCAATGGGAGCACCGCATCCCCCTCCAGATAGGATCCCAATGTCGGCGGGGCCGCGAACGGTGAGAACTCACACGCAGGAGGTGCGTCGCTGGCGGGATCTGCTGCCGCCGACGCATCGTCTCAACCCCGCCTACACAACCGACTCTCTCGACTGGGAGGTCTAGTTCGCCGTCGAACACGAGTAGCAGCGCCTGCTCGACGTCCAGCACGTGCAGGCTGGCACCCCGCCGCCCCCCGTCGTGCGCGACGAGGACCAGGCGGCACTGACGGATGTCCTTCGTGAAAGCGAAGAGGAAGAGCGGCACAAGGAGGAGGAGGAGGAGGCGGCGGCGTACCAGGCGTGCATGGCGGAGGCCATGGCAGTATGGCACTCTCCGCTGCTGGATACTGCGTCGTGCCACCGATGGCGCCGCCGTCCCCCGTCAAGACCGAGCCGGCACCTTCTCCTATGCTGGCGCCCCAGTGCTGGAACTGACAAGGAGAGGTACATGAGTGGGTCAGCGCGCCACCCATGTAGCTTGGGGCAACGTCGGCGCAGGAGCAAACGTACCTCGACCACTGGCGACAGCGCCAGCTGGCGGAGGAGCGCCGCAAGGGCGAGCGCCTAGAGTAGTCGGAGCGCGACACGGAGCAGGAGCGCTAGGCCCGCGCTCCCAGCCACAGGACGTCGCCACAGCCTGGGAGACGGCATTCCCCTGGGCTGGCCCGGCGCCGATGCTCATCGATCTCACCGGCCCCGACCATGACGACGAGGGGGCCTCAGGCAGCGCTCCTCCACCTAGTTTTTAGTTGAATTAAATGTTTTTAATTAATGTAATGTGGACTCATGGACTATAATCAGCCTTCGTGGCCGGCATTTATGTGTAATTAACATCTTTAATTTTCAAAATATTTGCATTTAATATTTTTTTCGCGGGTGAACTAAAAAGTTGGGTCAGCCCTGCGTCGGACGCAATCGCCAACTCAAACGCGAAAACGGACATGGTTGTCCGCTGGACCGACCCAAACCGACACAATCGCCGTCCATTTGGGTCGGCCGGTTGGAGTTGCTCTAACAGTTCTTATCTCGGGGAGTTTTGGTCCCGTAGTTCATTTGGACACTTGCCACTTGGCTGGTCGAGAAGAAATTTTAAACCCTTTTCTTTGTCGACCTTATCTTCAGCACCAGAGATCCAGTAGGCCAGGGACAGAGATCCATTGACTTGCCCACAACAAGTCAGGGGACAGAGATCCAGTGACTTGCTCACAGCAAGTCACGCCGTAACCGGCGGGCGGGCAGCCGTTGGATGGGGGAGGGGGGGGGGGGGGTTCAGATTGAATATTGTAGTGCGAACACTGTGGATGGTACTGTAGACCGGGGTACTGTGGGCGGCCTACTGTAGACAAGCCACTATAGCTCGGGGGTGCTGTTCACACAGATATATCCGTTGATCCTTGATCAGACGGTGGGGAGAGGGTGTAGACAAGCCACTATAGCTCGGGGGTGCTGTTCACACAGATATATCCGTTGATCCTTGATCAGACGGTGGGGAGAGGGTAGCCAATCACCATACTGTTCACCGGTGACTTGCTCACAGCAAGTCACTCCGATCTCAATCAGTCCAGAGTTTCGCTGAGTAATACTCTTCCAACGTTGGCAGGCTTGCTGTCATGGGACATGGAGTCAGGCATCTTTGCTCTAATTTCATCTTTCTTTGAATGTATCAGTAGAGGTTTCTTGGGGGCGCACGAGAAGACGAAGCAAGGGCCACGTTAACAATATTTGGTCTTGGTCATGCATGCGAGTGGAGCTTGTCAATGGAACGATGCAAAAAAACCGAAAGCTCACGGGGAACTGAAGAAGAATGTAGGCAAAGGCCCTTCGACTATCTTCATAACCAAACTGGAAGAGCAAGTAAATTACTAAGCATCATAATACAATGTCTCGGTCCCTAACCGATGAGGTGGTGGTACATTTGATGCGTGCACGACTCAAAGATTCAGAAATATAACAAGAAAAATCCATACAGCCCATGGTGTGCGGATTAGCTAGCGCTTTGCCGCGCCTGGACGAGGCCCAAAATAGTTCGTCACCAAACCCATGACAGCAAACCTGGCAATATTGCAAATTTCAGTACATCAGGAAACTGAAGGGCCAAATATTATAGTACAAGTAAACCAAGATATCAGACACTGTATTTGTAGACAAAGCATGATATGTGGATATGTTTTCTAGAGGATATGGATAGTTGTTCCGGTAATGCAAACTGGCTACCAAGAGTGAAAATACCACCCACTGAAACTACGTACTCCCTCCGATCCATATTAATTGACGCTGGTCTAGTACAAAGTTGTACCAACTTTGCACTAAACCAGCGTCAGTTAATTTGGACCGGAGGGAGTACCAACTCCCTATCTCTATGCATACTGGTGGTTTGTCAATTAACATTTTGTTCAGTTAGTAGATGGTGTTCTCATACTAAACCCATATTTATCTCTTATCTCTCAACTCTACCAAGTAATCAAACAGAAAGATATTTCGGTGGTGATAAAGAAGAAACCTCCATGCCCTATATGATGAGTGGATATATGAAGAATTTTCAACACAGTTCCTGTTATCCCAAGTATCCTTTTGGTTCATCGAATTACATTTCTACTTAGTTCAGAGACAAGCAGCATTTACACTAAATTTTATGAACAATGATAACCAATCAACCAGTACAAAATGGTGAGACATGAAAGGCCGAAAGGGCATTCAACTTTAATATCATTCTACTGAGCAAATCATCTTCATCAGTCACAATTCTTAGTGTGTACTCCCTCCGTAAATTAATATAAGAGTGTTTAGAATACTAAAATAGTGATCTAAACGCTCTTATATTAGTTTACAGAGGGAGTACTCTCTAGTTCTTATTTACTTTGGACCAGATTGCTGTATTGACCTCACCAGTCACCAATATCCATGACAAGTCAACTCTAGTGACAATAATGGAACGCTAACGACCAGCTAATTAGTCATGACAATCTTTTTGACTGTAACTAGTAGCCTGCTGTTTCACAATAGACATACAATTTCTAGGGTGATAACTGTTCCTTAAAAATTGCAAAGGCAAACCATCCCTAAAATTTGCTCTGATCTACAGCACACAATGTGATTTGCCTTCTACGCAACACTTGTTTAATTTTTTTTTTCAAACAACCTTCCGGCCAGATTCCTCTATCATATCGATGACGGAACAACAACATTCAAGCATCCATGTGCATATACCAAACAAAACAAAAGCTAGATCTAAAGGTCACAAATGCTAGCCCAAGAGAAAGTACACAACCTTAGGACTGCCAAAACAGGATCCAGCACCAAAAACAAGCAAGATAAGAAAAAACCAGAGTAGAAACACGTGTTTACTTTACTGTAAAGAATTAAAAAAAAGGTGTTCCATAAGGGCACACACTATCCTTTATCAGGTGATAGTTCATTAGTTCCTTCTGTACTTGTACAAATGGTAGAATTTTAGAAGAGAATGAACAAGCTGTCTATAAAAATCCATTAAAATTTTGGCACACAGCCACCCAGTGTTTCTAGCTTCCAGTATTGGCATGTTTAGTTAGAAAAAAAATTGTGGCACGGCAGCACTTTGCTAGGAATTCGGCCACACATGTAAAAAATTCTTAAAAAAGGCAAGGACGAAAGTTTAAAGTGATCTTAACATCAATGTGAAGGCGCATTTCCATAACATCAATAATAAAAGAAGGCCTACAATACCATTTTGACTTACTTCCATCAAGAATTACAGAAGAAAGCCATAAATCCTATTCTGTCTCAATGATGCAACCCATAAATCATTATTCCAATGTTACAAAATAAGCCACAAATTAAGGAGCTCTGATAGCGAATGGCCAAAGAGGGAGAAACTACGAAAACCACCATTTAATTGCATAATCCCACCACAAGTGGCAACACAAAAAGGACATGTTAATTGAGAATTCCCAGTATATACAAAGACAAGATGTCAGATGACCCAATGCAAAGGTATATGCTGCTGCTCAACCATATAGATTTTAACTGCATACTAGATTAACACATAAACTAGATAAATAAATGTGAAGAAAACTCACATGAAAGCCATGGAGAGCTGCTTGAGGTCATTCTCGAAGTTCTTCATGTTCGCCAGCGACTGCGCGCAGAAGATGATGGCGATCCACGAGCAAACCTTGTACTGTATGTAAAAAACCACATAGCAAAGTCAAACGTCACAACGGAACCAGCAGGAATCAAAGTCAGACAGTCTAGCAGCATCGGATTAACTAAGGCGAAGGCATCATCTCCGCCGACTACGGAGGGGCGCACAGATCCATCACACCACAAGGCACTAGCTCGCCCAGATCTAAGTGCCCAGCCGCTAACCTGCCGCTGCTCCCTACCGATAAACTAGATCGATCCGTGCGGCAGGACGACGGGCGGGCGCGCAGATAGACAGGAGGCGCGGCGGAGATCGTTTGCTGGCTAGGAGCACGTACGTGGAGCATGACGCCGACGAGGACCAAGACGACGAGAGGTCGAAAATACTGGGGCGTAGACTGGGGCGCAGGCGGGGGCGTAGGCGGATAGGAGGCGCGAGGGCGAGCAACGCGTGGCCGAGACTGCCTGGTTGGCTGGAACGTACGTGGAGCATGACGCCGACGACGCCGAAGACGACGGCGAGGAAGCCCGCGTAGTCGACGGGCAGGTCCTGCGACGACAGCTTCGGCGGCGCGTACGGCCTCGCCGTCCCCGGCTGCCTCGGGTCGTTCGGCCCCGCCGCCGCGCCGCCCCCCGACGCCGTCGCCTCCTTCATCTCTCCCCCACTTCTCTCCTTTTCTCCCCCTGATCTGAAAAGACGATCTGAACCAAGGAGAGAAACCGAAGAGGAAACCGAGATACGGATTAGAAGGCAGCACGCCTCCTGCTGAATGGCTAAAAGAAAAACGTTTGGGCCTGGGCGGCCGGCCCGGTGCGGCCCACGGCCCGGCCCCACGCGGGTTGAAAAGTCAAAGCGCGAGTCTTCCCGACCACGCCCCCACCACTTCACTCCGCCTCCGCTCCCCTTTCCTGTCGCCGCTCTGACGACACACTGCTGCGCCTTCTCCCCCTCTTCACTCTCCACCCACCAGCGGCCCCAAAACCCTAGCCGGGGAGCTCGGCCCGCCGCGGGGAGGTAGCGCGGAGGAGCTCCGCCCTCGCGCCGCCGCACCGCGCCCTCGGCCGCCGCCTGCTGCGTGTCGCCATTCCTCGGTAAGCCCTGCGGCTCCTCGCTAAACCTTCCTGCTTGCGCTGCGTGCCCGCTTGGGTTCGGCTCTCCGGGCGAGCGGTGAGGCTCGGCTCCGCAATGTCGGGCTGGTTGAGCGGTGCTGGGAGCGCGCTCGATGCGTGTGTGTTTTGTGGCGTGCTCAAACAGTACCTTAGGGTTTTAGTTGGTTAATTAGGTGTGGTGGTGCTAAGCTCGGCTCCTGACTTTGGGTAGAATCTGCACTGCCTTACTGTTGTAGTTTCTGGATGACATTCGCTGTGACGTGCGTTTGGTTTTACTGGCTTGCTGGCCACATGCATGGAAGGTTCTTGGTGGTGGTGATAGGTAATTGAGGAGGGGTCATGGTCAGTCCGTCAGTGTAGGAGTGCAAGTTTGTTTTTGTTAAAATACTGAATTATAGCCTACTAATTAGCTCGAATGCTCTGATTCAATTTAGTTTGTTCGATTTTTGTGATGAAGATTCAGGTGTCCTGTAATGCATATGGTTTTGAGATGCGCCCTCGTGCCGATTTGCATGTCCGCAAATCGACCGAGTTACTGAAATGTTAACAATATAATGCTCTGATTTAATTTAGTTTGTACTCCCTCCGTCCGGAATTAACTGTCGCTGAAATGAGTGTATCTACACGCTGAAAATGCATCTAGATACACTCATTTCAGCGACAGTTAAATGCATGTAGACACACTCATTTCAGCGACAGTTAAATGCGTGTAGACACTCATTTCAGCGACAGTTAATTCCGGACGGAGGTTGTATGATTTTTGTGATGAAGATTCAAGTGTCCTGTAATGCATGTGGTTTTGAGAATGCTGTGCTCTCGTGCTGATTTGCATCTATACAAATCGACCGAGTTACTGAAATGTGAATAATTTCAAGGGAAGAAAGCAGAGTTACATGCTCTTTTAAGGAGGAAATAGATAGTGTTCTGTTATGCACCCCCATTTGACCTGAACTAATATTTCTCTCATGCTTAATTTTTTGACTGTAGGTACTCTCCATTGCCAGGAAACCAGTGGTCACTCAGTCAACCAGTCAAAATGCAGTTCCAGTCTGGCAACTGTGCCAAAACGTTGGCAAAAGTAGATGGATCTGGTGCAAAAGATTTGTCAGTCGGCCCAAGCACATTTGGTTTTCCACAAGATGCTAATCAGGAATATTTTAACCAGGCTTGCCAGTGCAGTTATCCAGTTTCAACGCAAGGCTTTCCAGATTTACCAAGCGTTCCAGATTTTGTTCTGAATAATGCTTCTGCTGCACTCAGGGAATATCAACAATTTGACCACTTTTTCAGACCACTTCAGCCTCTGGCACCTGATGGAAACCAGGTGCAAAATAGTGGCATAAATACCGCACATCGCAGTAGACCTTCTAATGCATCCTCCTGCCTTGATCATGTAGAAGAAATAACTTCTCATGACACGGATGGTTATGACGACAGAGCTATCTCATTTGGGAGTAGCTGCAGCACAGGAATTGCGTGTTATCCATATAGTAGCCCTATGCAAAGTGATGACTGCATTGCAGACACGCAGGATGGGACCTGGGCTGCTCTTATGCAAATGCAACAGGCTTTGGAGGCGGCTAATGATGAGTGCAGTGACTTGACTTTCAATAACACAGAACTTTCAGGTGGGAATACCATGCAGCATCAAGTTGTTTGGGACAATGGCTGTTTAGCAAGTCCGTCTTTCACCTCAAACTTTTTACCCTTCCCTGGAGAGGCTGAAACCACGGTCACAAGTACCAGCGCTATGTTTAACTTACATAACTCTGTTGATCTCCCGTATGATAATGATCAAGACATATCATCTTTTGAGCTCAAAGTAGCTGAACAGAAAGAGGCAACCACAAGCCATGTTTGTGAACATCGAGATGAAATGCATTCTGCTGAACAGGGGGGAAATCCTGGCCACGACGGATCTTTTGATTTGACAATAACCCAGGACAGACAGTTCAGTTCATTTGTTAATGGTGCAAATGGATCTGTAGATAGTGGAATGAACCTTTATGATTGTGAAGAGCAAATGGAAATTGATTCACTCCTAAGTTCATTTGGAGCATCAAGTGATACCTTTGCACAGACATATGAAATGTTACAGAAAGGGTAAACGGAAATTTTGCAATCTCATCTTATCATTGCTGTGACTATGTGACTGAAGTCTTGATTTCACCCTCTCCTTTTAAGTTCAAACTAGAAACCTGCAAGCTCTCTCGCACAGAATTGTAGTTATTCTATTGAATATAAATCTTGAAACTCTTGCTACATAAAGGTGCAATTATTAGTTTAGTTGTTGATGCTCCATTAGTAGTGCCAATGCTTCTTCTTGCTGTTGCTGAAACAGCAAAATGATGCCTGGAAGCACCTATAGTAATAGTGGTAACAAAAAAATTAAGATATATTTTCAGTATGCTTTCTTAGCTAATGGCATTTTGATTGATTTAGCTTACTCTGCTAGGAGCACCAGAACTAATACTCTATGAGTGAAATATATATTTTTGGCACCATGCCAAATTTGTTATTTTGCATTTCTGAAATTTTAATATAATTAAATGTGATGAAATGCAGTGAAAATATTGTTGACCTTGAAAAAAAGGCTAAATTAGCAGAAAGCATTTCTGCTACATTCATGACTAATACTGTCCCATATATTACACAAGCTGGGGTGACTGAGTCAACTGTCTCTGATGGATCTTCTTGGACTCAACAATATCAATCTACTTCCCAGTCATGTGGTTTATCTTATTCTTCAGCTTCTCAATGGGAAACCATGCCAGGTACTGTTTTTCCTTTAGGGGGTTGTCGAAATGATGTTAGTGAGTCCAATTCAATGACTAGCCTGGGGACAAATGGCGATCTCCTGTTATCTTTTGGCCATACTTCAATGCAGCAGCAACAGAGTTTATCTAGTGATACTAATTTGGAATTGATTGACAATTTTGCTAACCCTTGTCAAGAGTTTGTGATGGGTATGGATGGTCAAAGGAGCCACCTATACCGTGATGAAGCACTGGCAACCCAAGGTGTATGGGCGGCACATCCTGATACGATGGTACACTCTTCAACTGATACTGGACGTTCAGATGTACAGCTGCCCATGACACAGACTACTACTGTTCCGCTGCCTGCTCCGAGATTGTCCAAGGGGCCCAACTCATTATTTATTGGAACAGAGCTTAAGAAGGTTGACCTACATCATACAGGTATGCGGATGCCCTTGACACAGACTACTGTTCAGCTGCCTGCTCCGTGCTTGTCCAAGGACCCCAACTCATCATTTATTGGAGCAGAGGTTCAGAAGGTTGACCAAAATCATTCAGATATGCAGCTTCCCTTGACACAGACTAGTCATGTTCAGCTGCCTGCTATGAACTTGTCCGAGTACCCGACCTCGTCATTTGTTGGAGGAACAAAGCTTAAGAAAGTTGACAAACATGATTCGTATATGCAGCTTCCCATGACACATGCTAGTCATGTTCCGCTGCCTGCTACGAGCTTGTCCGAGGATCCGAAGTCATCATTTATTGGAGGAACAGAGCTTAAGGCAGTTAACAAACATGATTCAGACATGCAGCTTCCCAGGATACAGGCTAGTCATGTTCCACTGCCTGCTGTGAGCTTGTCTGAGGAACCGAACTCATCCTTTATTGGAGGCACAGAGCTTAAGGAAGTTGGCAAACATGATTCAGATATGCCGCTTCCCATGACACAGGCTAGTCATGTTCCGCTGCCTGCTGTGCGCTTATCTGAGGACACGAAATCATCATTTATCGCAGGAGCAGAGCTTAAGGAAGTTGACAAACATGATTCAGATACACCGCTTCCCATGGCACAGGCTAGTCATGTTCCGCTGCCTACCATGAGCTTACCTGAGGATACGAAATCGTCATTTATTGGAGGAACAGAGCTTAAGGAAGTTGACAAACATGATTCAGATATGCAGCCTCCCATAACACCGGCTAGTCATGCTCCACTGCCTGCTGTGAGCTTGTCCGAGGACCCAAAATCATCATTTACTGGAGGTACAGAGCTTAAGGAAGTTGGCAAACATGATTCAGATATGCAGCATCCCATGACACCTGCTAGTCATGTTCTGCTGCCTTCTGTGAGCATGTCCAGGGATCCAAAATCATCATTTACCGGAGGTACAGAGCTTAAGGAAGTTGGCAAACATGATTCAGATATGCAGCTTTCCATGACGCAGACTGTTCATGTTCATCTGCCTACTCCGAGCTTGTCCAAGGACTCCGAGTCATCATTTGTTGGAGGAACAGAGCTTAAGGAAGTCGACAAACATGATTCAGATATGCAGCCTCCTAGGACGCAGGCTAGTCATGTTCCGCTGCCTTCTGTGAGCATGTCCAAGGATCCAAAATCATCATTTACCGGCGGTACAGAGCTTAAGGAAGTTGGCAAACATGATTCAGATATGCAGCTTTCCATGACGCAGACTGTTCATGTTCATCTGCCTACTCCGAGCTTGTCCAAGGACTCCGAGTCATCATTTGTTGGAGGAACAGAGCTTAAGGAAGTCGACAAACATGATTCAGATATGCAGCCTCCTAGGACGCAGGCTAGTCATGTTCCGCTGCCTTCTGTGAACATGTCCAAGGATCCAAAATCATCATTTACCGGAGGTACAGAGCTTAAGGAAGTTGGCAAACATGATTCAGATATGCAGCTTTCCATGACGCAGACTGTTCATGTTCATCTGCCTACTCCGAGCTTGTCCAAGGACTCCGAGTCATCATTTGTTGGAGGAACAGAGCTTGAGGAAGTCGACAAACATGATTCAGATATGCAGCCTCCTAGGACGCAGGCTAGTCATGTTCCGCTGCCTGCTGTGAGCTTGTCTGAGGACCCGAACTCATCCTTTATTGGAGGTACAGAGCTTAAGGAAGTCGGCAAACATGATTCAGATATTCAGCTTCCCATCACACAGACTGTTTGTGTTCAGCTGCCTGCTATGAGCTTATCCGAGGATCCGAAATCATCATTTATCAAAGGAACAGAGCTTAAGGAAGTTGACAAAGATGATTCAGATATACCGCTTCCCGTGGCACAGGCTAGGCATGTTCCACTGCCTACCATGAGCTTACCTGAGGACACGAAATCGTCATTTATTGGAGGAACAGAGCTTAAGGAAGTTGACAAACATGATTCAGATATGCAGCCTCCCATAACACCGGCTAGTCATGTTCCACTGCCTGCTGTGAGCTTGTCCGAGGACCCAAAATCATCATTTACTGGAGGTACAGAGCTTAAGGAAGTTGCCAAACATGATTCAGATATGCAGCTTCCCATGACGCAGACTGTTCGTCTTCGGCTGCATGCTCCGAGCATGTCCAAGGACTCTGAGTTGTCATTTGTTGGAGGAACAGAGCTTAAGGAAGTCGACAAACATGATTCAGATATGCAGCCTCCCATGACGCAGGCTAGTCTTGTTCCGCTGCCTGCTGTGAGCTTGTCCGAGGACCCGAACTCATCCTTTATTGGAGGTACAGAGCTTAAGCAAGTCGACAAACATGATTCAGATATGCAGCCTCCCATGACGCAGACTAGTCTTGTTCCGCTGCCTGCTGTGAGCTTGTCCGAGGACCCTAACTCATCCTTTATTGGAGGTACAGAGCTTAAGGAAGTTGGCAAACATGATTCAGATATTCAGCCTCCCATGACACAGACTGTTCGTGTTCAGCTGCCTGCGATGAGCTTATCCGAGGATCCAAAATCATCATTTATCAAAGGAACAGAGCTTAAGGAAGTTGACAAACATGATTTGGGTATACCGCTTCCCATGGCACAGGCTGGTCTTGTTCCGCTGCCTACCGTGAGCTTACCCGAGGACACGAAATCCTCATTTATTGGAGGAACAGAGCTTAAGGAAGTTGACAAACATGATTCAGATATGCAACCTCCCATAACACCGGCTATTCATGTTCTGCTGCCTGCTGTGAGCTTGTCCGAGGACCCGAAATCATCATTTACTGGAGGTACAGAGCTTAAGGAAGTTGGCAAACATGATTCAGATATGCAGCTTCCCATGACGCACACTGTTCGTGTTCAGCTGCCTGCTCCGAGCTTGTCGAAGGACCCCGACTCGGCATTTGTTGGAAGAACAGAGCTTAAGAAGGTTGGCCACATTGGATATCCTCAGCAAAGTATCCTGCTCTCAGCAAGCAAACCTTCACACCCAATCGGTTTGCCAGTTATCAAGTTTGATGACGAGGTGGGTTCACGGTCAAAGAAGCGGAAAAGGTCAACAGAAGATGTTTTAGCATCGCATGCACAAGCCATGTTCGAGGGTGGGAGACTGCAATGTAGAAGGTGATTGCTGTGAACTAGAAAATTGTCCTTACACAAAATCATATTTATTTTGCAGGAATCGTGTATTTGGGCTAATGCATGTTCAAGAGGCTAATGCATGCTTTGTGTTTTCTGTATGCAGGACACCTGAGTTGGCTTGGGCTGATGCCACATTGACTGAGAAGGTTGTACACTTGTATACCTCACATATTGCATGAAAACGCCTGTTGTCGCCACATCAATTTCATATAGACTGACAAGCTTATCATGCATAACAGGTTGACGGTGAAAAAGCAACGTCGGAAAATAGCACCTTCGTTTCTCGAGCTCAGAGAAGACTTACTTTAACGACCAGCTTGATTCAGTGTCTCCTTCCTGCTCTGTCAGCGAGACTTCTTGCAGCAAAAGTTGCTGATTGCGGTGAAGCCATTGTGTACCACATTTGTAAACTGGTGCTCAGTGATATGTCTGACCCAGTTCAATCTTTTGTCAGCGACACCAACAACTTCATGCAAAGTGAAAACATGTAAGCATCTTTTACTTTTGAATGTTATCCCAGTTTAACATACCAGCTACCCTCCTGATTTTTAGTGCCTTAGGAGCGGGTTATGCAAAAATCTAGCTGAAAATATCTGAGTTCGGTCAAAGCGCTACAACCCTTTCATAACCAGCAATTTCTTTCTTTCTGGTTTCCATGAAGAGTTTGCACGACTCCGTGTTGCACTGACTTTGAGAGTCTTCATCTTGTGATTTTTTGCCAGGCCACCGAACGAGACAAGCACCTCCGGAAAGGAGGACCGTAAACTCTTATCTGAAGTTCTGGAAACCTTCGATGTGAGGCTTGGCGGGCTACAAAGCTCCTTGTCAAGGTATGGTGATACTTCAGTTACAGCTCGAAAGATTGCCTCTAGCATTTTCAGTAGAACATGATGCTCTAGACGCCGGTGCCGTCAACCTATTCATAGTTTTGCTGTTTTAATGCCTGCCCTCCCCTGTTTGTCTCAGAATCGAGAATATGCCCAGCTTCCAAGACTACGCGGCAGCGCTACACCAAATCGAGCAGTGGTCCATGACTCATCAGTTCATAAAGCTGAACGAATACAAGAGATTGCATGCCGGCTACGGCTCGGGTCCTAAAAGGCCTCTTTGCGTCGGAGCCATCCGGAAGCATGCCGGAGGATCTTCCGCGCCGGTCTCAGAGCTGAAAAGGATTCGGTGTCGCTCACTCAAGTAGCCGCTCGCTCGCGCACCGACTCGCCCCTAAGGAAAAAAGTGGAGTTGCTCGGTGACTTGAGGAGTAATGTGGTCATACTGATGATGTAGCGAGGAGTTAGGAGGGTATTATGTAGGAGTTAACTTCGTGTGAAGTAGTGTATTTTGGGGTGGGGTGCAGGGACGGGACGTGTTGTGTCCATGTCATTTGGCAAACAGGGCAGGAATGTGCTTCTGAACTGAGACGGTGTCCGGGCCCCCGTGCACCGCCTTGTCCGGCGGTGCCAAATGACGCGCCGATGGCTGTCGTCGCCGGAGAAAACGGCCCGGCTGTGGCGGGGTTTCCGTGAGTTGAGCTAGTGTGACTGTGTGAGTGTTGGTGTTGATAGAGGAAGAGACCTTCCCAGCTGCAGCTGCTCCAACTGCACGTCAGGATTAACGCAAGTTCTTGCTCTGTATGGGCTATGTTACATTGTAGTCACACTGAAGCTCCTGAAACTAGGTCTCGCACTCGCGCAGGTGCAGGCGCCGCCGCCGCCGGCTGATCTCTTCCCTCCGGCCACTTCAGGTCCAGCCAAGCATAGATCCGGGACCCTCCCTGCGTCCTCTCTCCATCCATCCCGAAGCCCGGTGCCGTCTTCGCCGGCCCTCTCCCCGCGGAGGAGTTCGAGTTCGGCCCTCCCCCTCTTCCTGTCCCGCTCCTGTGCGGCCATGCCGGGCCGCACCGGGGCGCCCCTGCGGGCTCGAGCAGCCCCCCCTGCGCCTTCCTCTCCTCTCGCCGCCGCCGGAGGCGTCGCCGGGCAAAGCCTTGGCGGCGCGGCGGCGGCGGGATCCCTTGATCGCCGTTCTCGACAGCGGGGGCGGCGCTGCTCCGCTGCTCCAGGCGGTGATGCTGCGGGACGGTGGTGGCTGGCCGTGGCTGGGCGTGCTCGGCTCGGCCGGACTTGGTGCTTAGTCGGGTGCTGCTCGACGGGCTCGCTCCAGCGCAGGCTGGCGCGGCTTCGGCGGTGGGTGGGCGCGGCCAAGCGTGGACCTGGTGTGGCGATGTGCGGCGCCACGGTCCCCGCGGGATAGTGGTGCTCGGCCCGGCAGTGTCTTGGTGGTGCTCCAGCAGCTCCTGGTGCTGTGGATCCGGCGGATGGCGGGGGGGCGGCAGCTTCGGGCGTGCGTGGCTGGCTCTGGCCGGCCCTGGGTTCTCCGGATCTGGCTGCTTCGTTGCGGCGAGAGGCTGTTTGGTGGTCCGGCCGGGCTTGGGCTCGGCAGACAGTGTGGCAACGCCGGGCGAAAGCTCTGCCTCGGGCTTCTGGCCGGGGCCGGCGACGGCGACACACTCGGAGGCCGCGCTCTTCTTGAAGACGTCGTCGAGGTGTGCTGTCTGCCCTGCTCGTGTCTCCGGTCGGTGAGACCAGTGGTGTGATGGTGGCTTCTGCTTGGCCATGGCGCGATGGCTTCGTGGGAGGTGTGCGGGTCAGCGGAGGTGCAGTGCATGAGGGTGTGGTGTTGGGCGGTGCTCCGGGCGAAGGCTTGCCGGGTTTCTACCGGCCGACGGTGTCGGCGTCTGCGGATGTCGTGTCACCTTCTTGGAGGCGCCGTCGTGGAGTCCACCCCCTGCACATCCTCGGTTCCAGCTCTTCGGGTGAAAGCCTAAGGCCCAGTCGGGTCAGGCGACGGCGTCGGCATCGTCGCTTCCTCCTTTGGGGCGTCGCCTTGAAGAGCATTGGATCCCGTTTGCACTTTCCTTGGGCTGGACGCTCACGACATTGCGGTCGGCGGCTGTCTGTCCGGCAATGTGGATGTTGCGCGACTTCTAGTGTGGCAACGATCACGGCTTCGAGCGAAGTTGGGCGGCTGCTGAGCTTTGGTAGTCGGTCTCATCCGGCGTGTTCGAGGGGTTGCCGGGCCTCATTTGTCTTCCTGAAGTCGGAGCTGCAGAGGAGGTGCTTTCGCGGCAACGATGACATGAGACGAGTGGTCGGCTCCGGTGCTGGCTCGACGCAGGCCCAACGCTTTCCCCCTACAATGCTCGTCGACAGAGTCAGAGCTGCCTGGTCGTCGGCGTGTGCGGTGGACTGTTTGGCATCGACCGACGCAGGCCTCGACGCTTGTTCGTGGTTTTCTCTTCGACGGCGTGTGTGCGGTCTTGTGTGGGTTGCCAGGTCGCCCTGTGTGCCTTGTTTTTGCGGGTATGTTGTCAATTTTCGCCCGGTTTTCCGTTAATTAACTGGGCACCTCTCTTCGACCTTTTTTTAATGAATCAGGCTTTAAGGGACCGCGTTTCAAAAAAAAAACACTGACTTGACAAAAAAAGATGCTGGGCTTCCAACCGCACCTCAGGATTAACGCAAGTTCTTGCTCTATATGGCATGTCGTACCTGATACCTGATAGGGCATGAATCTTGTTTTTGGTTTCACCGGTGCTACGCAAAAAAACTTATTTTTCTTGACGAGCAACGGCAGTTTTTTTTTTTTGAAAATGGTGGCTATCCCTCAGCTTGAACGATGCATGTGGTCATCTTATTAATAAGCAAAAGGTTCAACAAAGTCTCCAGGTATCAAAAAGGTACAAAGGCTCACAAAGAGCAAGAATAACATTAATAAGCAAAAGGTTCAACAAAGTCTCCAGGTATCAAAAAGGTACAAAGGCCCACAAAGAGCAAGAATAACATGAAACAGGATAGCCCAACCGGCGGAATAAAAGTAGATAGGAAACTAAACACCTATCCTATTACATGACCGTCATCCAAACCGGTTGAAAATAGTCCGTGCTATCGTCTCTCACCGGATAGGCCCAGTAACCATACGCTCCCTCACATCTGTCGGAATGAGTAACGATCACATACGGAACAAAGGTGATTTCAAATAAATAGCAAAGCAAATAAAAATCTATTTATTTGAAATTACCATTCACGGAATCGCTGCACTCGACATCATTTGTGTTTTGTGTTCCTTTTGACACTTTTAATGCTAGATTTATCATTTTTGTCTTTCAACATGTGTTTAGAATTTTGATCTCAAATTTTTAGAAGGTATAGACACATGTCTTTCGAACATTCAGATTCTTTGTTAGATTTTTTTGAAACAATTGAATGTAACTTTTCAAATTCTAAAGCTGTAGCGATCAGACCTCAAACAGTCCAGTCTTTGTGCATCAATGTCATTTCTGGATCGGTAATGCTGACACGCACAATATTTGAGGATTTATAACAGAGTTTCAATCACACACTTATTACATCGAATGTCTTAAAAGAGAACTTAATACAATAATATGGCTTAAGGCCATCTAAATAAGATAACCGCGGAAGGCTTGTAAGATAAAGTGAGTCCACCAACTCCAACGGCATAGCTGAGTGAACGACAATGACCTATGGCACCTTACTCGTCGTCTGAAAAGTCTGTAACATGAAATGTTGCAGCCCAAAATGGGTCAGCACATGGAATATGCTGGCAATGTAACACATAGAGTAATGAACAGAATCAATGCTATCACTACATGCATATATGGCTGGTGAAAAGCTCTATGGTTACTGTTTTTGCATAAAGCCAATTTTTTTCCTACATCAAGGGAATAAATTTCATTTAACTATCATGGTGGTTGTTAAACATTGAGAAGGTTCCTCCAACTCAATCTCAATTAAGCAATATCAATAAACCCAACAAATTATTTTAGAGTGATGAGATCAACATGATAATTCAAGAACCAGATACTCAAGATGTCCATAACCGGGGACACGGCTAGCCATGATTAGTTTGTACACTCTACAACACACTTTTCCCCACAAGACTCGATCTCCTCCGTTGGATTTCTCGCACTACATGGTGTTTGAGAAACAGATGACCGAGACACAGTCTTTCAGAAACATTAACTCTTTACTCTGGATGGACAGTTACACCTACTTTCCCCTACATCTGCTAGCCCACCACTGAAAGAGGTCATGCAACCTACTCAACTATGCTAGAGCCCATAATAGCTTGTGGCTGCACACGGAAGTTTCTAACATGAATAATCTTATGATCCCTTTGAGCCTGGGTGGCATTCCATAGGATGATCACACGGGTACCCCGGGATCCCCTTGAGCAAGCACTGGGTTTTCCAGGTGCCCTGACAACCACTGGGTACTCCAGGGTGTCTCAACCATTCCACCCAGATGTGTATTTAAGTAGCCACCTTAAGTTAACCATTAATTAACAATACTCACATCTGTCATGGATACACTCACCCAAACCATGTCTACGAGCATAGCATAGCAATCCTGAGCATGTCATAGAAATAACTCCCAAAGGTTTGATAATAAAAGGGCAATATGTTCTACCTCATTATCTACTTTCCAAACCCACATGTTAAAACAGATCCTAACAATGCAATGTTTGAGGGTTGTATCTAATGCATAAAAACTGGGTAATAAAGGGATATGATCAAAGTGTTACTTGCCTTGCTGATGATCTACAAAAGCTAAAGACTCGTAGTAGCACGCTTCGCACTCCGGGTGTTCTATCGCAAGCAAACAAAGCATACATAAGCAATCAACTAGATGCATGGGTAAAACTCAAATAAGAAGATCTAACCAGAAAGTTCAACTGAAGAACTCCAATTTGCAAAAATAATCAAATCAAACGGAGCAACGAAACTAAAACTACGAAAGAAACAAGATCCATTTACTAATCTGGACTAAAGTCAAATTTTACAGTACCAAAATCTTGTTCAAATTGGTTAAACAGAAAGAGGGCTTCGAGACGAAGATCTAGGCGCTTGTTTCATCTAATTCGGATAAACGAGCGAAAAGATAAACTAGAACGAAGATCAGGACAGAAATCGCGATCTAAAATAATCGCGGAAAAACCCTGAAAAAATAAAACGAGACAAACAGGCTAACGAACGAACGTTCGCTATCTGTGACTAACTGACGAACAACGTTCGTTAAAACGAACGTATGGATGAACGTCCGCAAAATAACTAAACCGAAAAAACCGAACCGATCTTAAAAAATACTAGATCTAGGTTTCGAAAAAAAACGATAGTTTTCGGAGAAAATTTGGGATGGCGGCGGCGGCTACCTCCGGCGAGGTCGGTGGCGGCGGCGGGCGGGCGGGCGGCGGCGGCCGCTCAGGCGGCGGGCGGGCGGCGGCGCGACGGGGAGGTGGCGGTCGGCGGCGGCGGCGCGGGTTTTGAGGGCGGCAGCGGCTAGGGTTTTGGGGCAGGGCTGGCTGGGCTGGTGGGGTCGGGCCTCGCCCTTATAAAGGCCGGTCGGGCAGTGTCCGTGTCGGGCGCGGCCGTTAGATCGGTGCACTTTTTTAAAAAAAATAAACTGACGTGGAAAAACAAACAAAAGAAGTACTAAACGGAGTCCAAAAATCCTGAAATAAATTTTTATGGTCCTCTAATAATATTGCAGACAAAGTGAACATTTATTTGGGCCACTAATGCAATTTTGAAAAACATATTTTTTCCTAATTCAAATAAAATAGCAATAAAAGTCCAAATAAAAATCTTATTTGGTTTTAACATTTTTCCTCCAATATTTCTTTTATTTTGGAGAAGTCGTTTTATCTCCTCTCTTTTATTTTAACATTGGAAATATTCGAAGAGAAAATGATTAAAACCAAAATGATCCTCTTTTCAATATTTGAGAAAATCAAATATGAAAAATAACGAAATCCCCAACTTTCACCGTGGGTCCTTGAGTTGCTTGAAATTTCTAGGATCAACCAAAATGCAATAAATTATGATATGCAATGATGATCTATCTATAACATTTCAAATTGAAAATTTGGGATGTTACAAACCTACCCCCCTTAAGATGAATCTCGACCTCGAGATTCAGGTTGGCTAGAAAATAAGTGCGGGTGGTCCTTTCGTAGGTCTTCCTCTCGTTCCCAGGTGGCTTCCTCCTTGGTATGGTGGCTCCACTAAACTTTGCAGAACTTGATAACCTTACTGCGGGTGACTCGGCTGGCAAACTCGAGAATCTTCACCAGTTTCTCCTCGTAGGTCAGATCACTATCCAGCTGAATCGCTTCCAGTGGCACTGTATCTCTCAGAGGAATATCGGCCATCTCTGCGTGGCACTTCTTCAACTGGGAAACGTGAAACACATCGTGGACTCTTGACAATCCTTCTGGCAATTCCAACTTGTAAGCAACTTCTCCCATACGTTCCAAAACTTTGTATGGTCCCACAAAACGTGGTGCTAGCTTTCCTTTAACTCCAAAATGCTTAACTCCTCGAAGTGGGGACACACGAAGATATACTTTGTCTCCGACTTCGTAAACTGTCTCTTTGCGTTTAGAATCCGCGTAACTCTTCTGCCTGGATTGGGATACCTTGAGTCTGTCGCGAATCAATGTAACCTTCTCTTCAGACTCTTTAATCAAATCTGGTCCAAACAACTGCCGGTCTCCAACTTCGTCCCATAATAACGGTGTTCTGCACCTCCTTCCGTACAATGCTTCGAAAGGGGTCATCTTCAAATTGGCTTGATAACTGTTATTGTAAGAGAACTTTGCATACGGCAAATTGTCGTCCCAAGTAGATCCATAATCTAGTGCACAAGCTCTCAACATGTCCTCCAGAATCTGATTGACTCTCTTGGTCTGTCCATTTGTCTGTGGATGAAAGGCCGTACTGAACTCTAACCTGGTACCCAAAGTTTCGTGCAACTGATTCCAGAACTTTGAGGTAAACTGGGTTCC
Organism: Triticum aestivum; assembly: GCF_018294505.1. Taxonomy (NCBI): domain Eukaryota; kingdom Viridiplantae; phylum Streptophyta; class Magnoliopsida; order Poales; family Poaceae; genus Triticum; species Triticum aestivum. The sequence continues at coordinate 579,159,970 of NC_057807.1, read as the reverse complement.
TCTATCTGATACAATGGTCCTCAGAACTCCATGCAGACATACGATCCTGGTCATATATATCTTTGCCAACTTAGCACTCGTATAGGTGGTCTTCACTGGGATGAAATGAGCTACCTTCGTCAACCGTAATGATACGTGTTTGTCATAGTAGGTCGCGTTTTTTGTCATGTATGTACATCCATGACAAATTTATGACAGAATCAAGATAGTCATACCTGTGCTGTCGTAGAAGTGTTCCATGACATTACCAAAATTATCATCACAGAAGTGTCCACTTCCATGACGATAAATCGCGCGTCACAGAAGTGCTTTCGTCAAGGGTGACCGACACGTGGCATCCACCGTAACGGATCGCCGTTAAGCTATCGGTTGGGTTTTGGATCTGATAACCCGTTAACAGCCCCGACCAATGGGGATTTTCCACGTGTAAAATCATCATTGGCTGGAGGAAACACGTGTCGGCTCACCGTTGGGACTGATGTCATCCACTCATTGGACAGAAGGCGCCTATGATACGTCGACATGTGGCACGGCCCAACAGAGGTCCATTCCTGTGAAAAGGCTGGCCCATTTGACTTGGTCAAAAGGTGGCGAGCCGGCCCATGTAAAGCCTGTTAATAGCCTGTTCGCATATAGCCCATTTACAGCCCGCTAACCCAAGGCTCGTTACGCCCTATCCGAATTAGTCCCAGTAGCGTCATTTGGGCCACCCAATATGATTCCAGCCCGTTTTCACTTCTGGCCCATGTATGGCCCATGACGTCTTTCGGCCCATATGAGGCCCTATGTAACTCTTGGCCTATTAATGGCCCATAGTGAAACTGGCCCGTAATGAACAGTGTATTACTTTACACCCATTAACGGCCCGTGGTGAAACTGGCCCGTAATGAACAGTGTATCACTTTATACCCATTAAGGGCCCGTTATTCCGTTGGGCCATTTCCAGCCCATGTTATCTTTCGGCCTTCTCAGAGCCCATTTATTCTTGGGCTCATTTCCAGCATTCGTTTACTTACGGCCCATTACTATCATTTTCTGCTTATGGGCCAAATTCAGCCTGTGGTTACAGTCTGCCCGTTTGTGGTTCGTTAACACGTTGGGCCGTTTTCATAGCGTCATGAAATACGGCCTATTAACGATGGCCCGTTATGGTCGGCCCATGAATGGGGATTCCAACTCTAGCCCGTTTACGGCCATAATGCGGCCTGTTATTGGCCCATGTTTGGCCAATCGATCATACTGCCCGTATAAGGCCCATTGATGATACGGACCGTAGAAGGCCCATTGTTTCTGCAGCCCGTAGAAGGCCCATTGTTTCTACGACTCGTGGAAGGCCCAATGTTTATACGGCCCGTAGAAGGCCCACTGTTTCTACGGCCCGTAGGTGCAGTGTCACTACAGCAAATATTAGCCCATGGTTGTTGTTGCCTAGTTTTAAAAAATAGGTTGTTGCAGCCACTAGAAAACCGCAAAAAAAGAACTGCACTGACTACAAGCAAACAAATAAACAAGACAACAAGGAAATAAATAAGCAAGCAACTTACACTAGGCTATCACGGCTATTACACATATTACATCCACTGGGCATCAAAGTTCGCCACCAGTGCAAATATAAGGAACACAGCAGCATATAAACGCCGCAGCAAAACAAGTCCTGAACTGAAACCACTTCAGAAGAGCTCAAGAAACAATATCTTGGGTACCCATAATGCTGGCAAGATGCTTAGCAAGCTCATTAACTTTCTCTTGTTTGGCGCTTAAGTCCTCCAGCGCCTGCTGTTGCACCAGAAAGTATGCATCTAAATTCTGCAGGGACTTCCTCAGTCCTTCGGCTTCCTGTCGCATAACATCTGATTGATGTCTTTCAACTTGAAGTTGAGACTCAAGAAGCCGAACTGATTCAGGCAATGAGTTCGAAGAGCTGGTGCTAGCAGTGGTAGCCAGTAACTCGAACACTACATTAAGACAGGACTTTGGGGTTGTCTCAGTGTCCTCAATATAGTTTTTATCAGCTTTCTTGGAGACCAACAGGGATGTCTCACTATCTTGAACCTTATCTCCATTACTTCCTTTACCATTGCATAACAGGGTACTCTTCTCCAATATTTTATCCGTGTTCTAAAAGGGAAACAAACAAACACATCTCAGGTTTACAATGTAGTATATGAAACTCATTTTGGTAAACCAGTTCAGTAGTAAGGTGGACAGGATAACAGCATGAAACAAACATATATCTATGTAGTATGGTCACTGTATGGTCTATATCATTCTAGTTTCTGTTGCCAAATCAAGATAGATATAGTTCGAATCATATCTATTTAAGACAAAGCAGCATAGACATAATATAAGTGTGGGAAACTACACAGCAATTACAACACTTGTAATGTGCATGGCATGAGAACATAACTGTTTATTCAATTGAAACTGAAATCAACATAGAGCAAGTTACAACAGCAAACAACCAAACACGTTGAAGAAACAGGTTTAAAACATACCTGTTGCGCCATTGGATTTTCAATTGCATCCTTCAGATTTGAAATTGGTTGGTATCAGTAAATACAGTGATGCAAGAGAAAAGTAGTATGAACCATAGCTACAGAACCTGACCTGAGAACAATTCTTCTTCTGCTTTAAGCGTTGACTTCGGGTTCGGAGTGGTGGTCCTCGTGATTTGGGCACTGCAGTTGCCTTACCAACTGCTCGTGTTTGGGTGCTCTGTGGTGGAGACGGTGCTGTGTCAACGGGAACTGGGTGTCTATCTGCTGGGGTTGGGGTTAGAAGGGGTGTAGCTGGTTCTATGTCCAACTGGGTAGGGGTACAATTTGCATGAGTGTGGGTTATGTGTGGTGGGGCTGATTCTTGGGCAAGTACAACCGTGGTTCTATCTGCATCGACAGGTAGCACGATCTTTTCTGAAGACCGTGTTTTTACTCCCACAGATACTGCCATCACTCCCTCCAATTGAAATGGCTGATAAACAAGAAAAGTAATTGAATGTACAGACATTGTAAGATAGATAGGTGCAATGGATAGTAGGGAAGAAAAGAGGGCATGAAATAATTCACATTTATGTTGTCTAAGCAAACAGAATAGCAGGATATAATTTCACATATATGATGGCTAATTAAACAAGATAACATGACACAATTTCACATGTATGATGGCTAACTAAACAGGATAGAATGACATACTTCAAAATATGATGGCTATGTAAACAGGATGACATGATATAACTATACGATGTGTCTATTAAAGTGGTTGGCATGCCATAAATCACAAACATGTCATCGATGGAAACATGATGGCATGATATAATTCACGGATAGAATGACATAATTTAAAATATGATGACTATGTAAACAAGATGAGATGATATAACTATATTATGTCTTTAGAAAATGGGTTGGCATGCCATAATTCAGATACATGTTGTCTATGTAAACATCATGGCATGACATAATTCAAATATATGATTTATATGCTAAGGAAGTGAGCAGAGGGCAATTGCATATATGATGTGTCAACTAAGGAGATGGCATTCAATATTGTGTATATGATGTAAAAAATAAGCATTGCAATACAACATATGCATTATATGAGTAATATAACCCTGCCAAGTTTGAGCATACACCTCAGGGGGATAATAGGACTGGTCATCTGCCTCTGAATCCTCCTCTGAAGAGCTATCTATAACCTGCAAGATATCTGCTTCAGCAGGTACCATTGTCTGCTCTGAAGACCTTGTTTTCACTCCAGATTTCTCCATCACCAATTCAAATGGCTGATGCACAGGAAGAGCAGTTGAATATACAAACATTGTCGACAAAAGCAATGAGAAATACAAAAAAGGACGGCATGATATAATTCACATATATGACGCTTGCCTAAACAGCATGGCATTGCATATTTCACATACATAATGCCTTGCAACAAGATAACATTGCATAATTCACATATATAATGTCTTGTAACAAGATGGCAGTGCATAATTCACATATATGGTAATTAGACACTAAACAGGTGGCATTCACACAAAGCATGTCTAAACTAAGCAAATGACATAGTAATGCAAGATACCATACACACGATATGAGTAACATAACCCTGCCAAGTTAGGGCATGCACCTCAGGGGGGAAATATGACTGGTCATCTGTCTCTGAATCCTCCTTTGAGGAGCTATCGGTAACCAGCAAGACATGCGCTTCGTCAGATAGCATTGTCTACTCTGAAGACCTTGTTTCCACTCCAGATTTTCCATGACCGTGCCGAATGACTGATGCACAGGAAGAGTAATTGAATGTACTAAAATTGTTGACAAATTTAACACATAATAAAAAAATGATGGCATAATATAATTCACATATAAGATGACTGGCTAACCAGGGTGGCATTGCAATATTCACATATATGATGCCTGGCTAGACAAGATGGCATTGCATGATTCACATATACGATAAATAAACAAAACAGATGGCATTGACACAAAGCATGTCTAAACTAAGCAGATGACATCTTTAATGTATACAGTAAGCAATGCAAGGCACCATATGCATGATATTACCAACATCAGCATGCCAAGTTAGAGCGAAGACCTCATGGGGTAAATAGGAGTGATCTTCTCCTTCTGAATCCCCCTCAGAACAGTTATCTTCCTCTTGATTACGATCTGAAATGGGGGGAGGGGGGGGCTGCCTTTGCGCCCACCATGGAACGACGTCTGCATGAAATATTATTGCCACGCAAGGCTCGTCTCTTTTGCTCTACATGATTAGTTCCATTGTGTACACTAACTGGCATGCATAGGAATAAAACATAGTGAGATTATGTAAGGAGTGCATGCACAAATCCAGAGTGATGGTAGCAAATTGTGGATAGACCCAAAACCAATGATAGCAGGCAGATAATAGCTTTAGTTAAAAAATATAGATAATGGCTCCTTTAATGTTTGTTTGCACCCAACATGAAACTCATAGTAGACACCGGATATTAACCAGATAGTAGACAGATAGTACTGATTGCTGCCCCAATATATACCCCACAACCATTTAAAAACTCAAGTTTCACCATTAGTTTGGACCTGACTCGGAGTCTAATAGGTGAACACGACGATAATTAGCATGTCATCATATTAAGCGACGCATAACGTAAGAAGACACGGAAGAGTGCGACCTCTCTTGCGGACCCGTGTAGTCCTCAAGGTCATCTGCTCAGTTGATGATGGTAATGCAGTTGTCGTGGCTGCCGGTGGCGGGGAAGAAGATCTGAGGCAGCGAAAGACAGTCTGGAGAGCGGATCCCTGTTGTGGTGAACCCTTCCGTCGTTGGAGCAGCTGGGGTGGGGTGGAACACAGCGCCGCAGGAGCAGGACAAACCACACAACGTTTTCTTTGACACATATCTGTAACAGAAGTAATTGAGTAAGGGCTTGTTTGAACTTGAGGATTCTAACAATGCAGGGATAGGAAATAGATGGGAATATGATAGGAATGCACGTGCAAAATAGAGAATTTAAAAACACAGGATTTCTGCCAATCTGGGTGTTTGATTCACAACAATTGGAAGATCACAGGATGCAAAAAAGCATGGTGAGATTAAGTCAAACCACAAGAAAATGTATGGTTATAATGCTATTATGCTACTATCTCTTAGTCTTGTGCTTGATGAATAGGAATATGAAAAGGAGGAGAAGTGGAAATTAGAATTCCTACGGTTTTTCTTTCAAGGAGACACTAAAGGAACAAATCCTACAGTTTTCCTTTGCTCCATTCCTTTGCACCAAATTCATGAAAAGTAGTACCATAGGAAACTTTCCAATTCCTATGTTTTTCATTCACTTTTCCTTTCAAGCACTGGCGATTCTAGTAGGCAGGCTTGAGCAAGGAAAATCCTACACTAAAAAAATGTTTTTGTGCTACTTCTATTACTTTGGACCCAGGCCACTGCCATACTAGCTCAACTCCCAGGCCCATCGACAAATGTACAACTCAAACGCGCAGAGATAAATAATGATGGCGTTCAAGAGAGTCTATCACGGATAGCTAAGTTGCCTGGTACCTCACTTCTTGTCATATAGTAGGATAAAATAATTGTATTTCTCGTTACTACGAGTGCTCAGTGGACAATATATATAACATGTAGAGTAAAAAAGAGATGCAACAAGTGTACAACCTCTTTGGTGAAGCCATGTCGATCTCAGCGTGATTGGGTTGGCTGGTGAGGATGCTCCGACTGACTTTGCTGTCGGAGGAGGGGAAGAAGATCTTAGGTGTCTGGAGATGGAGCCTGAGGTACTGCTCCGCTGTGATGGAGGGTTTCATCGTTGGAGCAGCTCCGCTGAGTTGTACGACGCCGAGGCTGAAGCAGGACAAGAGCGACAACGAACAACGTTAACCTAATAGCATCTCCAATACATGACGTAAAGTACATAACCACAAAGTGCTAGATGTAAAATACATCAGCCGCTCATCTCTGAACTTAAGTGTCGAAACTGAACTTAACTATCGAAACTGAACCTAACTGTCGAAACTGAATTTTGCTGTCGAAACTGAATTTTGCTGTCGAAACTGAACGCACTAGCAAGGTGAGGCTACACGTCGGTCGACTGACTTTTCATCTCTGGTCAGTTGATTTTGCAGCCGTTGGATACGAAATCAAGGGCCTGCGGTTCATCTTCAACCTACACCCCCCTGAGCTGCCAGCCACCACCGGCCAAACAGCAGCCCCCCGCCGCCCGCGGCCGGTGGTGCGCCGCCCCGCTCGCCCCGAAAACACTCCCCGCCGCTGCCCTAGCCATCCCTCTAGGCCCCCCCGTGCTGAGCTTTTTCTCCGGCAATCCCCACGCCACCGCCCCGCCAATGCCCCGCTACCGCCGGCGACCACCGCCCCCATCCTGAACCCTAAGATAGATAGTGGGGTACCTCTCCGGCGATCCCCCCTCCCCACTGCGGCTGGTTCTTCCTTCACCCCGGTGAGCCCACCCCTTGGAAATCGACTGACCCAAAAGTCGATTCAGTCGACTGAAGTGTAGCCAAATCGGAGCAGCATCGCAAGCAAGAGCAAGAGCGAGAGCAGCAGCGCGAGCAAGAGCAATAGCAAGAGCAGGCCAGCAGGGGACCGAGAGCAAGAGCAGAGCAGCAGCGCGAGCGAGAGCTAAAGCAGCAGCAGCTCCTACTAATGTGGACGTCGCCGCCGAGGGAGCAACGCCGTGGAGGAAGTGGCCGGCGACACCACCGTGGATGGAGCCGCGCCGTGTCGGCTTGGGACCAAGCGCCGGCAGCACCGTGAGATCGAATCAAGAAGAAAATGCGGCGATTAGTGTACAACCTCTTTGGTGGCGCCGATTGGGCCGCAGCTTCATCCGAGGAAACGGTGATGATGATGCTCTTCCGGTGGTGCAGGTGAAGACGGCGGTGTGGGAATAGAGGTGGCACGAAAGACGAGGGGAATGTCAAGGCAGCTCCTTGGAGGTGGAGGACGGGGTGGCTGAACCGGCGGGACGATGAGATCGACGACGGATCCTCATCTGGTACGGTGGATGAGGGACGTCAAGGTGTTGCTATGGACGACGTCGTCGGGGAAGAAGGTTCGACTGGGTGGCGGACGGAGCAGGGTGTGGGGTTTCGTCACGGGTTTTCGCAGCCTCGGTGTACGAATGGGTGGGCGGATGGGATGGCAGTGGGGAACCATGGCTTAGAGACGCGCTTGTCCGAATTGTGGGGTAAGTTACGAAAGTACCCCCCACCGATTTGAGGCGGTTCTTTCGGTTCAGGGGTACCACGGACATTTCACGTGTCAGGATTTCACAGGAAGTGGGAGTTTTCCGCGCGTTGTAATTTCAGAATAGCAAGGCGCGGGTTGAGATGGAGGGAGTTGTCGGAGAACAACGAGACAAAGATATATCTTAAATATTTCAGGCTAACAAGGCGCGGGTTGAAGAGGCAGGAGTTTCGCAGCACGATAGACAGAGACGCTAGCTTCAATTTTCGGCATAACAAGGCGCGGCTTGAAATTTTGGAAGAACAAGCTTAACGTGGACCCAAAAAAAGACAATTTGCACCTCAACACGCACAACACACACACAAACACCATTTAGACTAGAGTAAGGTACACGTGCATTGCACGCATGAGATTTGGCAACCAAATTATGAATAAATACAACATTATGCCATGCAAGCTTTGAGTCATATATGCATGATGTAGATGTTCATTTAATTCTTATAGTTCATTTCATTCAAAATTGAAAGTGCGTTATATCGACTAGAGGGGGGGTGAATAGGCGATTTTTATGAATTCTTCACTGAGGAATTTGCCGGTGAGGAAATTCCTTAGTGAAGAACTACTTGCAGCGGAATAAGTACTTAGAAGTAAGCATAACGGAATACAGGCATGGTCATCATGATGAAATGAAGACACACACAGAGTACAGAAAGCGTAATCACATGATAACACAAGATGAAGACAAACAGACTGAAGAAATTGAACTGAGGAAATTGAGAAAGTCTTAAGTCAAAGTCTTCAAAACACAGATATGAACAATCACTCAACACAGTAATAAGGAAATGAAAGAGTTGAGGAAATAGAACCAGTAAGGTTGGTGAAGACAATGATTTGGTAGACCAGTTCCAACTGTTGTCTCAGTTGTACGTCTAGTTGGAGCGGCTGAGTATTTAAACTCGAGGACACACAGTCCCGGACACCCAGTCGCTGAGCACGCAGCTTAGAACACCAAGTCCTCACCGTATTCTCCTTGAACTAAGGTCACACAGACCTCGTCCAATCACTCGTGGTAGTCTTCAGGCGACTTCCAAACCTTCACAGACTCGGTCACTGGGTGATCCACAATTCCTCTTGGATGCTCTAGACCATGACGCCTAACCGTCTGGAAGAAGCACAGTCTTCAAAGGTAACAAGCGTCAGATCCACGCAGGATCAATCTCTTCGGTGATGCTCAATCACTTTGGGTTTGTAGGTGTTTGGGTTTGGGTTTTTCCTCACTCGATGATTTTCGCTCAAAGTCCTTTGAGGATGGGTTGGTCTCAAATGACAAGTGTCAGTTTCTCTCGGAGCAGCCAACCAGCTAGTGGTTGTAGGGGGCGGCTATTTATAGCCTAGGGAGCAGCCTGACATGATAAGACATAAATGCCCTTGTCTGATATGACCATTAGGTGGATAAGATATTTTGGACAGCTGGCGCGCAGCACAACAACGCTCGGAAATTTGACTCTCAAATTCCTCAGGGCTATCATGTTCCTCACTGTGTAGGCAATCCACACTGGCGAATTCCTAACTCCTCAGTCAGAACAAATTCCTCAGCGACTAGAAGAACTTCGTCTCTGTCACTGAAGAAATGACTGAACTGTATGAGATTTCCAAAGGCTTCACTCAAAGGGATTGGTAGGTGTAGGATTTTGAGTTGAGCATCACATGGAAATTTTTCCTTGGTATTTCCTCGACCCCCTTTAACAGTAAGGTGTTTCCTATGACTCAAGAAAGAGAAAAACAAAACTATGAAAACGAAAGTCTTCAAGCTTCATATTCCTCGCATGAATATCAAGTCTTCACGGACACACCAATTTCTTCACTTTCAAAGTCTTCATGAAAGTCTTCAGGAATACCAAAATCTTCAGTCGAAGATATTCATTTTTAGGGGTCGACTTTCTCGGTAAATATCAAACTCCTCATAGACTTATAGACCTGTGTACACTCATAAACACATTAGTCCCTGTCGGTGTCAAAACCGGCGGATCTCGGGTAGGGGGTCCCGAACTATGTGTCTAGGCGGATGGTAACAGGAGACAAGGGACACGATGTTTTACCCAGGTTCGGGCCCTCTTGATGGAGGTAAAACCCTACGTCCTGCTTGATTAATATTGATGATGTGTGTTACAAGAGTGGATCTACCACGAGATCAAGGAGGCTAAACCCTAGAAGCTAGCCTATGGTATGATTGTTGTTCGTCCTATGGACTAGAGCCATCCGGTTTATATAGACACAGAGAGGGCTACACAGAGTCGGTTACAATGGTAGGAGATCTACATATCCGTATCGCCAAGCTTGCCTTCCACGCCAAGGAAAGTCCCATCCGGACACGGGACGAAGTCTTCAATCTTGTATCTTCATAGTCTTGGAGTCCGGCCGATGATGATAGTTCGGCTATCCGGACACCCCCTAGTCCGGGACTCCCTCAGTAGCCCCCGAACCAGGCTTCAATGACGACGAGTCTGGCTCTCATGTTGTCTTCGGCATTGCAAGGCGGGTTCTCCGTCAAACTTCATGTTCCTGTCGAATAATGTCCGGCTTCCTTATAAATGTTGCGCTCCTTGGCTTCTACGCCCAATAATGGCCTTCTTCCACGTGTCGTATGAATGCGAAAAGCTAGGGTATTTTTACATTTCCCCCCCTAGCCGTGCGAACGAGCCGCCTATAAGAGAGGCGAGGATCTTGATCCAACTCACACAATCCTCCTTCCGCAAGTACTCATCGAAGCGCCTCTGACAAAAATCCATTCTATCATGGATAGTCGACGCGGCTCCTCCTCTCGCGCTCCCAGCCCTAAGCCAGGAGATTGGGGGAGATGCTTAGTTCCACACAGCGAGCTAGTGGCGCTCCAAACCGAGGGATATCTTCCCCCAGCCTTCATGGTTCCGGTTCGAGCCGGACTGGCCACCTTCCAGGGTGGAAAGCAGGCGGAGAGCATTCCCAACCCCTCCAAAGGAGAGCGGGTATGCTTTGTCCCTTATTTAATAAGGGGACTCGGATTTCCCATACATCCGTTTCTCCGGGGGCTCCTGGAGTTCTACGGACTCCAGCTTCACCACCTTACACCTGCCTCCATTTTGCACATCGCGGGCTTTGTAGCTCTTTGCAAGCTGTTCTTGGGCATCGAGCCCCATTTTGCGCTGTGGAAGAGATTGTTTTACCTCGTACCCCGTTCTCACGAGGGGTCGATATATCAAGTGGGCGGAGCCGAAATATGGCGCATCGCCGGGACCGAATATCCATCCGGCACCCCGAAGAAGGTGTCCAAAGATTGGCCTTCGGAATGGTTCTATATGGAGGACGCCCCTATGTTGGATCCAGTTCGGATCGGTCTCCTGGAGTTCAGCAATGCTCCCTTGAAGAAACGCCTGAGTTGGCGCCCGCGGAGCCCTCAACGGGAGGATGATGGGAGCGTCCATTATCTGATGGGCCGGATTAGGTTACTGGCCCACTCCGGGTTGACCATGATTGGAATCATGGCCACGTGCATTATGCGAGGGGTGCAGCCGCTCCAATATAGGGGCCACCTCATGTGGGATTTCAACGGGGAGAACGACACCACCCGTCATGGCCGCAAGGGGCCAGGATCGGCCGCGGATCTGGTGAAGATCCTGTCCGGCTTGTACAAGGGGGAGAAGGAGGACTTTCTCCAGACGAGCCCATTGAATGGGTTCTCCATGAATAACCCTCGGAGTTGGGTAAGCGAACGTTTATTCATCCGACCCGTGCTTTCGAAGTTAAATGCCTTACTTTATGATTTTGATGCAGGAACTGCGTCGAGATGTGGAGGGCATACAAAGTCCGGCTCCACAACCCGAGGATCCGAGAAGATCCCTTGATCCGGCCTCGGAAGAGGATTCGGACATAAAGGTGGAGCTAATTGATGGGGTGTTCCACCAACTCAGCATGGACAATGCTTTAGTCGCCATTACGGCTGACTACCCCGGATTATGTCCGGCTTCTCAGGTAATTATGACCGGAGTTCTGACACCATTACTTCGTCCTTGCGTATTTCAGATCACCGTATACCAACGGTGTCTTGCAGGAGGTGCCTTCAAGGCGAGAAGCCGAACCCGCGGCGGCTGACCAGCAAGGGTCAGTTCGGCCCAGCAGGCGGAAAAGGAGTGCGACGCGAATCGAAAGGTCGCTGCAATGGTACGGTGCACCGCTGTTTTTAAGGGAAGGATCCCTAGGAGGTATATTAATGCTCATAACTTTTCTAGGAGAAAGAGCGCTCACCGGACAGTGTCCGGAGAGGTTGCCAATCAAGCCTAGCCATGCTCCAACGCGTGGTCCGGAAGGGGAGGTGAACACAGGGCATGAGCCGGATGCTCCTCCAACAGAGGATGCCGATAGGCTGTCCGCCACCCGTTCTGAGGTGGAGAACACCATGAATCACAGGCGTCGCTGGACAGTTCTTCGTGACGCGTGCTTCTCCCCGGAGGCGTTGAATGCCTTTGATGCGGGAGACGCGCACCTCCGTGCCGCTCAAGATGGTTTAACCAGAGCCACGGAGCACTATGTGAAGGACATACGGGTAAGTAATTTTAATAGTTATATATGCCAGTAGCCCCCGAGACTTAAAATAGTTAAAATAACTGATTTAAGGATCATTTATTATGCAGGATCTTACGGAGAAGAATACCCACCTGTCCCAGGAACTTCAAGAGTGCAAGGCCCAACTTGAGGCCGCACTGGCCGCCACAGGGGGAGCCACAGAGACCCCCGCTGGTAATACGTACTTCGAAAAGATAAGTAGTTAACAAAGTGCGGCGTGTGCGTAAATCTGACAATAATATTGCAGAGGGCGCCGGACTAGATCCGGACAAGCAACAACTACTGCGCCAGTTGAAGGCCGGCGAGAGGGTGCTTATGAAGGTGCAGCAGGAGAGGAACAAACTCCAAGATGCCCACACCTAGCTTGGAGAAGAGCTAAAAGGTGTTCGGGCCCAGCTGTCTAGCTCCTTGAAGGAGAATCAGCGGCTTCGTCGCGACATCTATAGTAAGTGCTTGAGCAAACTCTTTTGAAAAGAAGAGTTCGGCGAGGAAGTCGGTTGACAGAAATATTCTGTAGGTGTGCTCACAGGTCGCCCTATGGAGGAAATGCCTGGTTCAACGGGTGACCAACTTCTCGAGCTGGTGCAAATGCTTGAACGTGTTCGGCAGGCGATGAATGGAGTTGTTCGGGCCTTATGGCCTTCCATCTCCCTACCTGAGGGTCTTGGAGGGCTTGCTGAGAAGCTTCAGGGAGTACGGAGACGTCTCCGTCTATGGAAGATATCGGCCTGCCATCAAGGTGCCAGGGAGGCCTGGGCCATGGTGAAGACGCGGTACCCGAAGGCTGACCCAAACCACATGGCCGAGGTCGGGCCTGCAGGGCCTGATGGGAAGGAGATCCCTGTGAGCTTGATGTACGGCCAAGTAGAGCTGGCCGCGAAATATTCCCAATAGGACTGTAAATTAGACAGCCTGTTAGATGGGATTGAAGAGGAGTACAATCAGTCAGTTTGACGATGTAATTTTAAAATGACATGTAAAATGCCTTCTAGCTGGATTGTAGATCGTTTGCCTTTGCAGACCTTTTCGCTTCAACCTCGGGACCCAACAGTCCAGAGTGTGTCCGAATACCCTGACGGTTATAAAAGAATCGGGGCATGCATGGACACAAGGCGTAGGGGTCATAATTGCTTTATCAGACAAGTGCCCAACTAGCTATGTTATATTACATGGTTAGTAAGAAACATCTTCCAGGGAGAATAGTTCCGTTAAGGGTTCCTTTCCCTGGGAGGCATGCCCTAAAGTGCATGTCTGGACTGCGAAAATAGCAGAAAAAGCATTTGGGGGCAGATAAATAAGTAAGTAATAAATCATCTTTCAGGTCACCGACCGAATATTCCCTTAAGAACGCTAGCCTTCGGCTTCACCCAGTCTGAGGTACACATCCGGCTGACCCTGCAGTAACAATCGCAGAGGTGCTCCCTTTACCTCCTAGCCGAACAATAGGGAACGTAGGGGTAAGCACAGGAGCCAGGCAACCCGGCTTGGCCAAAACTTAAGTCATATCGATGCATATAATGGTGATTAAAAGGTACATGCGGAAGTGTGACACATGTGGTGGGCATGAAGCCCATATAAATAAGCTTCTGTTAAAGAAGCCCCCAGGTATAATGAGTGCTAGGAGCACATCAAGTGTGTGCGAACAATGCGCAAATCAGCCTATCAAAGGTATTGAAAAAAAACTGGGAAGAAGGAGGGGGACAAGAGACAGTGAAAATGTAAAAAGGTGGACGGAGGAGTGAGACGAACTCTGAGTCCGGTGTTAGGCGTAGAATCTTCGGAGACGGGCTGCGTTCCATGGGTTCGGCTCGAGTCGGTTGTCAGATGCGTTACGTAGACGGTATGCTCCGCCGGTCAGGACTTGGTCGATGATGAAGGGACCTTCCCACTTGGGCTTAAGTTTGTCCTTTTTCTTGTCCGGCAGGCGTAGAACAAGTTCGCCAACATTGTAGGTTTTGGCCCGTACATCTCTACTTTGATATCTTCGAGCCTGCTATTGATAGAATGTGGAACGAGCTTTTGCCACGTCCTGCTCCTCCTCTAAGGCGTCCAAACTGTCCTGCCGATCCAACTCGGCTTCTCTTTCTTCGTACATGCGCACGCGAGGTGAGTCATGAATTATATCGCAGGGCAGAACTACCTCTGCGCCGTACACCATAAAAAATGGTGTGAATCCGGTAGTGCGGTTTGGCTTGGTCTGCAGCCCCCAGAGTACGGAGTCGAGCTCCTCTACCCAGTGCGTGTTAGATTCCTTGAGGGACCGCACTAGTCTGGGTTTAATGCCGCTCATGATTAGACCATTTGCTCGCTCGACTTGACCGTTAGTTTGGGGGTGATAGACTGAAGCGTAGTCGAGCTTGATGCCCATGGTTTTGCACCAGAGTTTAACCTCGTCGGTCGTGAAATTCGTGCCATTATCAGTGATGATGCTGTGGGGGACGCCAAAACGGTGTACTACCCCGGATATGAAGTCTATCACTAGTCCGGATTCTGCCGTTTTAATCGGCTTGGCCTCTATCCATTTGGTGAATTTGTCCACCATGACCAATAGGTATTTGTGCTTGTGGGTTCCCCCTTTAAGGGGTCCAACCATGTCAAGCCCCTAGACCGCGAACGGCCAGGTGATGGGTATAGTTTTGAGGGCGGTGGGTGGCATGAGGCTCTGATTAGCAAAGAGCTGGCAACCGACGCATTGTTGGACTAAGTCCTGAGCATCTGCCCGGGCTGTTGGCCAATAAAATCCTGTACGGAAGGCCTTGCCTACAAGGGCCCGAGCTGCAGCGTGGTGCCCGCCGACTCCGGCGTGAATTTCAGCCAGGAGATTTCGCCCTTCCTCTTCGGAGATACACATTTGAAGGACTCCGGTTGTGCTTTTCTTATAAAGTTCTCCCTCATGGACCTTGTAGGCTTTAGATCGCCGAACTATGCAGCAGGCCTCATTTTGGTCTTCGGGAAGTTCCTGCCTGATTAAGTAGGCTAGGAATGGTTCCGTCCATGGGGCAATTACTGCCATTATTT
Organism: Triticum aestivum; assembly: GCF_018294505.1. NCBI lineage: Eukaryota > Viridiplantae > Streptophyta > Magnoliopsida > Poales > Poaceae > Triticum > Triticum aestivum. Next base: position 579,144,637 of record NC_057807.1, on the reverse strand, counting down.
CGTGGGCTGAAGGTGTTATTTCATTGGCTGAGCCGCCGATTGTGTCAGAATGGTCTGAGTTAGGTGATGCAGCTGGTTCCGGATTGTTATTTCCGGACTCCTCTTCCCATAATACGGATGGCTTAAAGGGCCATTCCAGGAAGATGTTTGGAGGGACGGCGTCGCGTTTTGCGCTGATGCATGCCAACACGTCTGCTGCCTGGTTGTTATCCCGGGCTACATGGTGGAATTCGAGTCCTTCGAACCGAGCTGACATTTTTAGGACGGCATTGCGGTAGGCTGCCATTTTCGGATCTTTGGCGTCAAAGTCTCCATTTACTTGGGATATTGCGAGGTTTGAATCCCCGCGCACCTCTAGGCGTTGAATGCCCATGGAGATTTCCATCCGGAGGCCATGTAGAAGGGCCTCGTATTCGGTTGCGTTGTTGGAGTCCATGTACATTATTTGAAGTACGTATTGGACTGTGTCTCCGGTTGGGGACGTCAAGATGACGCCAGCCCCCAAGCCAGCCAACATTTTGGATCCGTCGAAATGCATGATCCAATTGGAGTACGCGCCGTACTCTTTAGGGAGTTCGGCTTCGGTCCATTTGGCGACGAAGTCAGCCAGAACTTGCGACTTTATAGCTCGCCGTGGTTTGTAGGTTATGTCAAATGGTAAGAGCTCAATGGCCCATTTTGCAATCCTGCCCATTGCGTCGCGATTGTTTACAATATCGTTGAGAGGTACTTCGGAGGCCACCGTTATGGAACACTCTTGAAAGTAGTGTCATAGCTTCCGGGATGCCATGAACACCGCATACGCTATCTTTTGATAATGTGGGTACCGGGACTTGCATGGAGTTAAGACAGTGGATACGTAGTACACTAGTTTTTGAAGAGGGAATCTGTGCCCTTCTGTTTCTCGTTCGACGACGAGTACCGCGCTAACAACCTGATGTGTTGTTGCGATATATAATAACATAGGTTCGCCCAGGTTGGGCGCGGCCAAGACCGGATTTGTTGCCAGTATGGCCTTGATTTCTTCGAGTCCGGCCGTGGCAGCATCCGTCCATTCGAAGTGTTCGGTGCGCCGGAGGAGGCGATAGAGGGGCAGAGCCTTTTCTCCCAAACGGGAGATAAAGCGGCTTAGAGCCGCTACGCATCCAGTTAGTTTTTGAATTTGCTTGAGGTCTTTTGGGATATCCAATTGTGACAGAGCTCAGATCTTGGCTGGGTTTGCTTCAATTCCTCTACCGGATACAATGAAGCCCAAAAGCTTTCCGGCTGGTACTCCGAAGACACATTTTTCCGGGTTGAGCTTAATGTCATACGCTCGAAGGTTGTCGAATGTCACCCTCAAGTCGTCTACTAGAGTTTCGACGTGTTTGGTCTTGACGACCACATCGTCTACGTATGCCTCTACTGTTTTGCCTATCTGGGTAGCCAGACATGTCTGAATCATGCGCTGATATGTTGCGCCGGCGTTTTTGAGTCCGAAGGGCATTGTGTTGAAGCAGAATGGCCCATATGGAGTAATGAATGCCGTTGCGGCCTGGTCTTTTTCCGCCATCTTGATTTGATGGTATCCGGAGTATGCGTCGAGGAAGCACAATGAATCGTGCCCTGCGGTAGCATCGATGATTTGGTCGATGCGAGGGAGAGGGAAAGGGTCCTTTGGACAGGCCTTGTTAAGGTCTTTGAAATCGACGCAAAGGCGCCAGGATTTGTCCTTTTTTGGTACCATTACTAGGTTGGCTAGCCAGTCCGGATGTTTTATATCTCTGATGAATCCGGCTTCTAAGAGTTTGGCTAGCTCCTCTCCCATTGCCTGTCTTTTGGGTTCGGAAAATCGCCGAAGAGCTTGTTTGACTGGCTTGAATCCTTTTAGGATATTTAGGCTGTGCTCTGCCAGCCTGCGTGGGATTCCTGGCATGTCTGAAGGGTGCCAGGCAAAAATGTCCCAATTTTCCCGAAGGAATTCTCGTAGTGCGGCTTCTACATCAGGATTTAATTGTGCCCCAATGGAGGCCGTCTTTGTGGGGTCCGTTGGATGGACCTGGAATTTGACTATTTCGTCTGCTGGTTTAAAAGAGGTGGACTTGGACCTCTTATCGAGTATCACATCGTCCCTATCCACCATGGAGCGCAGCGCAGTTAGTTCCTCTGCCGCTAGGGCTTCGGATAATGCCTCTAGGGCCAGTGCGGCTGTCTTATTTTCAGCGCGGAGTGCTGTATCTGGATCACTGGCGAGAGTGATTATTCCATTGGGTCCGGGCATTTTGAGCTTCATGTACCCGTAATGGGGTATAGCTTGGAAGATTGTGAATGCCTCTCACCCTAACAAGGCGTGATATCCACTGCCGAATGGGGCCACTTGGAACGTGACCTCTTCGGACCTGTAATTGTCCGGCGAGCCGAACACTACATCTAGTGTGATTTTTCCTGTGCAGCATACTTCTCGACTAGGGATTATTCCCCTGAAGGTTGTGCTGCTTCGCTCAATGCGGCTCCAGTCAATTTCCATTTTTTGAAGGGTTTCTTCGTAGATGAGGTTTAATCCTCTACCGCCATCCATGAGTACCTTGGTAAGATGAAAGCCGTCCACTATCGGACTGAGGACCAATGCGGCTGGTGCTCTAGCTGTTCGAAATTTAGGTTCGTCGCTGGCATTGAAGGTGATAGTCGTGTCACTCCATGGATTTGTTGTTGCTACTTGGTAGACTTCGGCGAGGCTGCGGATTGTTCGTTTCCGCATGTTATTTGATGCGAAAGTCTCGAAGACTGTTAATACCGTACTGGTACTGCTGGGCTGGTTGCCTGGGGCTAAAAACCTTCGCCACTTTTGGCCACCTGCCGTAGTATCCAACATGCTCGAAGGCTATGTGTTGGAGTGGCGCCCTCCGTATTGTGGATTTTGCAGGGTCCGTTGAGCCATCCCTCCAGTACGGTTCCGTCCAGTACGGTTCCGTACCCTTTAGGGGGTTTTTGCTTCTTGGTTTTTAACCCGGGCGCTTGAGTATGACGCACCCTTTTATTTCGGACTGGGGCTGTATTCAAGGCCGGATTGTCCCAAAACCTAGTTTCGGTTTTCCAAGCACTCTCCATCGTGCAGTATTTTTGTACAATGGTCGCTAGGTCGGCGAAGCGTGTAACTTCGCGACGATTGATGGCGTTTATGATTCCCTTGTCCGTGCAATTGTTGCAGAAAATTGAAATCGCGCTTTCTTCACGACAGTCCATTATCCTGTTCATAACCAGGAGGAATCTGGCCCAGTAATGATGTACTGTTTCATCGGGCTCTTGCCGTATTTGAGATAGATCGCTTATGTTTGGGTGGGTGGGTGGAACTAAGTTCGGAACCCCGCCCGATCTGAGGCTCAAAGGCCAAGAAGCTTCCGGATTTGGAAGCTTGGTTTGTTGGGTGCTTCCCAACAAATCTGGTCCGGTGGATGACTTTAGGTTTAGTATTTGATTGGCGTCCGTCCCTCCGCGGGAATCCGGCATAGAGGGATCGGGAATTCGGACATAGTTGGTTTTTAACATAGAAGAAGAGTCGCCGCATTGTTCCTCTACCACAACAACGTGGTGGGTAACCTGGGGAGAGTTAATTTCTCTCAGATCGGTTTTAAGCCCAATCTGATCATAGTCGGTAGCGACTCCCAGGGCGGCGATGCGATCCAAGAGCCTGTTTATGGAGGAGAGCTCAATCGGATCTAGCTGCTCGGCGAATTCTGAGCTAACGTGAAGATCGCTTTTAATGACCTGAGAGGTCATTGTCGGAGCGGTGGCCGAACAGGCGGTCATAAGAAAACCGCCTAGCCGGATAGTCTGGCCGGCGGCCAAAGCTCCCTTGACGACGGTGCTGTCTTTAAAGACGGGAAAAGGCATCCTTCCTGATGGCGATGGCACAGAGGAACTCTCAATGAAAGCACCAATGTCGGTGTCAAAACCGGCGGATCTCGGGTAGGGGGTCCCGAACTGTGCGTCTAGGTGGATGGTAACAGGAGACAAGGGACACGATGTTTTACCCAGGTTCGGGCCCTCTTGATGGAGGTAAAACCCTACGTCCTTCTTGATTAATATTGATGATGTGTGTTACAAGAGTGGATCTACCACGAGATCAAGGAGGCTAAACCCTAGAAGCTAGCCTATGGTATGATTGTTGTTCGTCCTATGGACTAGAGCCATCCGGTTTATATAGACATCGGAGAGGGCTAGGGTTACACAGAGTCGGTTACAATGGTAGGAGATCTACATATCCATATCGCCAAGCTTGCCTTCCACGCCAAGGAAAGTCCCATCCGGACACGGGACGAAGTCTTCAATCTTGTATCTTCATAGTCTTGGAGTCCGGCCGATGATGATAGTTCGGCTATCCGGACACCCCCTAGTCCGGGACTCCCTCAGTCCCCTTAACCTATAAGTCTTCAATACACCAAAATCACTAAGGGGCACTAGATGCACTTACAATCTCCCCCTTTTTGGTGATTGATGACAATATAGGTTAAGTTTTCAACGGGGATAAACATATGACGTGTAAGTACTGATGTCACGACCGGTTTTCCGGGTAATAAATTTCCAGAAAAGACCGTCGTGCTCATCAGCCCCAGGATTACTGTTAGCTGATGAGGCTCCAACTTGATACAGAAATTCCAAGAAGAATACAACATATGTAGTACCAGACCATTCTGGCCTGTGAGTACAACAAATGGTCTCTAGTGGTTGATGGCGGAAGCGGTTTGTGGATCATCAGTGTCTATGGGACTCCAATTCCCACAGGAACAGCTGACCAGGTTAACTCCTATCTTCGCGAGGCCGCTATCTCCATTGTGTGGGTTCCGGGGCTGGCATCGCGTCGCTCCTCTCCGTGCAAGAAAATCTGGCCAAGACAATAGCCAGGGACAAGCCAGTGAGTACTTTGAATGTACTCGCAAACATTATGAACACAAGTATAATATAACAATGATGTGCTAAAAATATTTTTATGCTCATGACGTCAGTCAAAAATAGTAAATAAAATTCTGATGCGTGCAGGCGGTTATTTATAAAAATGCAATAACATAGTAGTATTAAAATTTATGAAACAAATAACAAGCAATGCCACAGTCGGGCCTCTTAGCGACATCACAGAAAGGGCTTTAAAAGAAATGCCACAGTCGGGCGTCTGAGCGACACCACATAAAGGGCTTTAAAAGAAATGCCACAGTCGGGCGTCTGAGCGATACCACATAAAGGGCTTTAAAAGAAACAATCATAGTGAATATCCCGGAGGTAGAACCATCCCAGAGATACTCGATAATAACAATAATATCACGGGTTAGTCAACAATAATAATAATCATAGTTATCACAAGTCACAAGTAGTAATTCCATTTCTGGTTAACAGTTTCACCTTCGAAGACCGACACTAAGACCGACACTTGACCCATCCCAGACTGTAATCCTTAACCATGGACACGGCTATTCAAATAGGTTTAATCTCTGCAGAGGGTGTACTCTTTACCCACGAGTAACAGATTTCTTTAGTCCATCGGGACTAATTCCGTCTACGGTCTTTTTGTTGAAAACACACCTAACTTGCACACACCAGCTTATCTCACACGTGTCTGGAATCACCCACGACACCTGTTAAGCAAACTCTAAGTGGGGAGGCTACAACCTCGCGTAGCATGGGATCAAATTTATATCACGCGCTCTAAGGGGTGGCCTCCCCTCTCGGTCCCAACCGAAAACACCCATGCCCCCGGACCAGGTGGCCTGCCTACCAGCTACAACCGGTATCTTCCACCATGGCCTCTCTGTACGGTGTGTGCTAGAAAGAGGTTGACAACTTACTGAACCGTACTCTACTTGCTGTAGAGACGAGTGGTAGTACGAAACAAGTATGGGGGTTACTGGCACAAGACTCGATCTACGGTCGACTCAGGAGGTTTAAGTATTCCCTGCATGATTAGCGTGACGAATATATTTCAACCAACAGAGTCACCGCTCATATCACCTTGCCATGCCATACCAGACATAACCGTCCCGACGGAGACCGGCGACGAACTCATGCCTACGCAAGGCAGAGGTTTTCCCGGGTTCCTGCCAGTATGCATGCAAGGCACATGAGGGTGATTATCATCACAAGTGTGTCCATTTCCAACAGCATGGAAATCAATAACATGCACCCATACATATGATCATATCACATGAAATAACAAGTTTCTCCAAAGTGAGGTGATGTTATGAACGTGTCATCGAACACACAAAAATATTATGCCGGGGTTCAGAATGCTTGCCTTCAATGTGTGGAAAGGCAGGGTGCACTCCAAAACTTGAAACATTTCTCCTCTCTTCAAAAAATCCTATTTTAGCAATATAAAAGAATTAACACACAAAATAAAAACAGCACCAAAAGTTGTTCTGCAAATTTTTCAAATAAATATTAAAATAAACTAGGTGAAATTTGAGAGAGGTAGGAAAAAGACTCATTTCATTTGGAGTTGTATTTAAAAAGTTATAACCAGTCAAAGTTTTGGTCAAATCTATTATTTAAATAAAACAGAAAAGAAAACGTTTCGGAGGGGAATACGCTTTCGGAGCAGGGAAAACATACTGGGGGATTACGCCTTCACTTACCCACGTGGACAGGCACGGGGTCGCTGACAGTGGGTCCAGAGGGCCCACTGGTCAGGTTTGACCAGTCTATCCCTCCCTCCTCTTACTCTGCCCGAACGGAGGCGAGGCAACGGCGATCGTCGCCGGCGAACGGTGGCTCCCCGCGGGTTCCATAGGGTCTGGATGGATCCGCGAGACTGCGGCGGTCCTTCCGGTGGTCGCTGGGTAGACGGGGGTGGAAAGAGTCATCGGCGGTGAGCTTCGCGGCGGAGGGGAGCTTCGGTGGTAAAGTGGTTTTGAGGCGGCGGTGGTTCCCGATCAAAATCGAGTAGGGGAAAGGGTTCACGGGAGGATGAGGAGGTTTCTGGCGAAGAGAACGGAGAGGGGGAGGTACTGGAGGTGCCGGATTGGCCGGGGCGGTGGCGACGGCAGGAGTTGCCGGAGATGAGGAAGAAAGCTCTCCTGGGTCGATTGGCGAGCTGGGGAAGCGTCATTGGGGTGGCCTAAGGTTGCCCGTGTGCGGGAACGGCTCGGGGCGTCCATTTATAAGCGAGGCAAGGCGGTTCCGCGGCGGCCGTGGATAAGCTTCCGGCGAACCGACGTTCTGTAGCAGCAGGGCATCGTGGCGGCGACGAGCGCTAGAGGACATGGCTGCGGATGAGCTCGCACTGCTCCAGGGGCCAGGTGGCGAGCGGGAGGGGTTTGGGCGGCGCTGCCCGTGGCTGGAGCCACTGCGGACGCCGGAGTGCCGCCAAGAATGCCCTGGCGGCGGCGCTGTAGCGTGCCAGGGTGGTTTGGCGGGATGCTGCGAGGCGGGGAGTGCGTGGCGAGGTGCTGCCGTGTGGGCCAAAGCCAGGGGGCCAGCGTGTCGGCTCGGGCGCGGCATCGTGCAATACGCGCGCTCTGGGCGCGTCCAGTGCACGCACGGGAGATGTTCGACACAATGCCGCGGCATGCTACAGGTCGCAGGTGAGGTTGGGGTTTACCAGATCGAGGTTAGGAGCAACTGGGAGTCTAGTGGACATGCTAGTTTGATCAGAGGTGCAAGCTCATAGTGAAATGCCAAAACTCATGTCAAAACTGGTCATGCCTACAGGGTGCTCGATAGAATGCCACATGCACCTAGGCAACTCTTGGGGTGGCCAAAACTTCCAGATGGTGGTCTCTTTAGATGTACAAGAGGGTGGTGAGGTTAGTTTGCCAAAAGAAGAAACTTGTTAGTGCAAGTTTTACAAAACTTCAATTCTGGACAGGAAATAAATAGCTTTATTTCATGAACCAAAAATGATCCAAAAGGTTCATGCTCCTGGACTTAAGGGTTTAACATGGAGGACTACAAGTAGGATAAATAATCAAGGGTTAAAGAGCAAGCAAAAATATGGTTGCTGTACAAACCATCAAGTTGGTCCAGAATGAAAATGAGGTTGATTCACTCAAAATTTTCAAAGAACAGTACTAGGTTTTTGCATAAAGTGGAATCTTAGGCCATTACCCTCATCCCATAATTTTGGTGGAGGCTAGAAAGAATTATTTAAAGGAGTTGTAGTGCAAAATTGCACTCTGGACCAGAGAAGAAAAATTGAGTGTAGGGCTCAAAATATTTCATGAATGAAATATATTTTTGCATAAAAGCGATTTAAAAACATCACATGACATCTCCAAATTTTTGTGGGAATTTTAAGTGAAATTATCAAATGGTTGTAGTTCAAATAAGGCCATTTAACCTTGAAAGTCCATTCTTAAGAAAGTAAAGGTCAAGCAACTTAATTATTTAATTAGTTATATTAAATAAGGGAAAGTTTCTCTTGAGAGATTAAATATGTCCAATGGCATATTTGAAAAGTTTTCTCTTTGGGAAAAACTCATCATCACACGGAAGGAAATGATAAAAAAAAATCAAAAAGGAGCTCAAATATCCAAAGTTTTAATTCCTGGAAAAAATTTTAATTCATTAAAACAAGGCCAAATTTTTGGGGTGTCACAACTGATATTGAGGAATTTGATTGCAAGATATAGAAGAACCCCCCCTGAAGATGTGCATAGTGAGGAATTTGCTTTTGAGGCAATGCACATTTGAAGAGTTGAATCATCGAGATCTCCCCCTATATCTTATAATTCATACACGCATTTGACATATAATATGTAGAATTTGAAATGCATGATGAGATATGGTGCCTGATGAAATTCAGCATGCGTGCAATAATATTAATGAGGAACAAGAATGCAGAATAACGCATCAAGAGTATCAGAGCACATTGCATCAAAAGTATCAGAGCACCATTGGGTTTAAGATTACAACTCGGTCCAATAAAGTTTCAGAAGAACGAGAGTTGTAACTTAGCAAAAACGCCCATATAATAGACCCATTTGAAGACTAACTCAAATTTCTCCCCCTTTGTCATTGAATGACCAAAAGGTTCGAAACTGAGGACTAACGCCCCTGAAGAATATCAAGTTGATGGAGGAGCGCCAGCATTGTCGGGGTCGGTTGTCGTAGTAGGGCCTGCCGTAGTGTCGTCCAAGTCTTCATTTTCATCAGTGTCGCGTGATGAAGAATAGGAGCTGGCCACCAAGGAAGGAACCTTGACCTTCTTGAATTTCTTCGGTGGAGGTGCAGACCAGTCAAATTCTTCCTTGAGACCCATTCTCTTCAGATCTTCTGCGCTGTAGACATGAGATAGAACAGCCCAGGTACGGTTGAAGGTTTCATGGAGGTAGTAGTGGTTTTTCTTCACTGCATTGTGTGTTGAGGTCATGTTGTGAAGAATTGAACCAAACTGACGCTTGACCCATTTATGATTACGATCAACTTTCTGATGAAGACTGAGGAGTAACTCACGATTAGTCATCACCCTGGGTGTTGTGGCTTGAGGATTTTGCTTGGCGGCAGAGTCATGTGTGGCAGAGTCATCATTGGTGGAGTAGGATGCAGCCTTGCGAAATCGACCATCCAATGGACGAATGCCTTAATCTATCACAGCAGTTGCCTTGCCTTTGTCATCAGTTGAGGAAAATATCCGTTTGAGGACTTCAATTGGAGGCAAGTAGCTGCCGTGGTTCAGAGTATCAGCCTTGTAATTGAGTGAAGACCTTGTCTTGATGAATCTCATAATCCATGGTGCATAAGGCTTCAGCTCAAATGGTGACATAGCAATATTCTCCAGAGTCCTCATGAAGAAATCATGGAAGTTGACGGGAACGCCATGGATGATATTGAAAAGCATATTCTTCATGATGCCAACGACTTCTTCATCATTTGAGTCGTGGCCTTTGGTAGGACTCATTGTCTTCGTCAGAATGTGATAGACAGTCCGAGGCACATACAGTAATTCCTTGACGAGGAATTTGGTTCGAGGGGCCTGCCCTGGCTTCAAAGGCTTCATCAGTACTTGCATGTAATGATTTGAAAGCTCAGGTTCACTGTAGACGCAACGAGCACCGTCAAGGGGAGGACTGAGTGGTAAGACACGAAGCAATTCAGTAGTTGGTGCCTTGTAGTGAGTATTTTCAGACATCCAGTCCAGCACCCATGAATTCACATCTTCAGAATTTCCTGTGATGTGCAGCGTCGCATAGAATTGTAGAATGAGTTCTTCATTCCAATCATAGATGTCAGTGCAGAAATTTAGCAATCCAGCTGTAAGTGCATCTAGTGCCACCCCTAGTTGGTTTTGGAGTATTGACGACAAAGTTGGTTGAGGGACTAATGCGTTTATGAGAATTGCAGGACAACGCAGGTAGTATCCCTCATTGATTCGGTTTACCTACCGGAGATGACCCCTAAAAATGTATGAAGACATTGAAGACAATGGTGGTGTGTGAAGATATTCACACTGAAGTCTATTACATGAGAAGACATTGAGTGAAGACTATGGAGCGCGAAGACTGAGTCGTTTCGTTGTTTCCTTTTCTTCTTTGTTGAGTCATAGGAACCACCGTACTGTTAAGTGGGGTCCAAGTGAACTAAGTCAGAGTGACTGAAGTGATGCTCAACCCAAATCATATGTCTTCGAGCGAAGACAATGAGAGCAAATCTTATCCAGAGCTGGATGAGTCAGCTTTGCTTGTAGCCCAAGTAAAGTTGCCGTGTGTGTTTGAAATCTAACCGTTGGAACACGTGTCAGTTCCTTAGTGACCCAGGGTCATTTCGGACAAATCAGGTCGGGGTGCCTTGTGGCTATAAATAGCCCACCCCCTACACCATAAATTGGTGGCTACTCAGAGTTAGTTTACGGCTTTTGTCATTTTGAGAGCAACCCAGCTCGAAGCCTTTGAGAGAGAAATCCTTGCGAGGACAAAGCCCAAACACCCAGAGCCAAAGAGTGTTAGGCATCACTAAAGTCTTTCTGTCTGTGTGACCTGAAGACTTATTACACTTGAGGATTGTGTATCCTCCAACCGATTAGGCATCGCGTTCTGAGCATCCAAGAGTCATTGTGGATAGCCGGGTGAACGAAGTCTGTGAAGGTTCGAAAGTCTACCTTGAAGACTTACGAGAGTGATTGGGTGAGGACTGGGTGTCCTTAGCTCAAGGGGAATAAGGTGAAGACACGGTCTTCTGAGTTGAATCTCAGCCTCCCTAACCAGACGTACAGTTGTCACAACAACTGGAACTGGTCCAACAAATCCTGTGTCTTCAACAAGTGACTGGTTCTATCTCTTCCCTCCTTTACTTTGAGTTTGTCTTCGTGAAGTCATTGCTTATCTGTCTTATCTGATTGACTTCATTGCTTGATTACTATTGTTGATTGGCTTCATACTATCTTCCATCCTGATCGTTACTACCTAGCTGCTATTAGTCTTCATATGTTATCACCATTGCATACTTGACTATGGCTTGCTTTGTGTAGTTTATCTTCCGCTGCATATCAATTAGGTCATTTCTATTGTTTGTCTTCAAAACTACCATGTTTTGAAGACTTTGATAAAAATCGCCTATTCACCCCCCCTCTAGTCGATAACTAGCACTTTCAATTGGTATCAGAGCAAGGTACTCACTTGTTCTGTGTGATTTGGTTTAACCACCTGGAGTTTAGCTATGTCGACTGCAGGGATAATCAAAGTCTCCGATGCCTGCCCCGTGTTCAATGGAACTGAATATCCCTACTGGAAGAATAAGATGCGCATGCATCTTGAAGCCATTGATGTCGACCTCTGGTATGTCGTCAAGAATGGCGTTCCCAAAACTGGTGAAGGCGTCACCCCTACTGATGTCAAGAAGTTCATTCAACTGGACTCGACTGCAAAGAACATCATCTGTGGTCATCTGACCAAAGGACAGTATGGCCGTGTGAGTGCTCTGGAAACGTCAAAGCTAGTCTGGGACTGGCTATCCAAGGTCAATGAAGTCGTCTCTACACAGAGAGACCAGAGGATCAGTGTTCTTCGCAATCTCTTCAACCGCTTCAAGAGAAACGACAATGAAAATGTCCAGCTCACGTTTGATCGCCTCACCGACATCGCAAATGAGCTTCAGGCTCTCGGCGCCACTAAGATCACTAAGCGTGAAATCGTCAAGACGCTGCTGAGATCCCTTGACAGCTCCTTTGACACCCTTGCCCTCATGATACAAGAACGTCCTGGCTTCAAGACTCTCGATCCGTCTGATATACTTGAGAGGCTCAACACACATGAGTTCTAGCTTTTTGAGAAAAGAGATATCTATGGCCCCAACTATGGCCGAACTCATGCTTTGAAGGCAAAAGTTGTTTCCTCATCTGAAGAAGAAGAATCTGACTGCGGTTCTGATGATCCTGAAGACATTGGAAGGGAGCTTGCTATGCTTGTGAAGAAGTTCTAGAAATTCACCAAGAAGAAGGGCTTCAGAAAGTCTTCACGATCCAGTTCAAGAAATGATGAAGCTTCCACTCAAGACAACAAGAAGAGAACATGTCACAAGTGTAAGAAGCCTGGGCACTACATATCTGAATGTCCTCAGTGGGACAACGAGAAGAAGAAGAAGAAGAGCAAGGAATATGACTCTGATGACAATAAGAAGAAGAAATCATCAAAGTCTTCCTCCAAGTCCACATCAAAGTCTTCATCTCAGGTTTCACTAACACTAAGGCTGGCGACGAGATGGCTCCCACCCTCCCACCCTCCCAAGGCGACTCCCATGGTGATGGTGACTCCCTACCCTAGTCACCCTCCCCGGCGGCAACAATGGACGGCCTCCTCCATTGGGATTTCTCCCCCGGCCTCAAGGTCGAGGGCCAGGTGCATGCTCGCTTCGGATCTACGGTTCACTTCGTCCTCAACCCCCACTCCAAGGAGTTCTTCCTTGAAGTTTCTTTCTCCTCGGCCTCTTTTCCTCTCTCAGTGGAATCTGTGGGATTGGCTCTTCAGTCTTGCATTGGTGGCATCAGTGATGGTTTCAATGTACTCCGTCTGGGGGATCGTCGTTTCCGGTTTTCGGTGGCATCTAATCGAGTTGGGCATTTTATTTATGGCCTCCGTGACCGCATTTGGCCGGACTTCATATGCCACTTCCATCTACATCGAGGTGCTCGGTCTCATGTTCAATCATGTGGATGGAATGCCGATTCTGAGCTAAATGACCTAGCCTCTTCACCTGGCCCGGCTATCAAGTCTAAATGGCTAGCGTCACAATCTGGGGCAATTTCTGATCCGGTCTCTCTGGCGGTGTTTGATAAGTTTGGACTCTCCGCATTGCTTAACGATACGCCTCCCTTATGTAGGTGTAGTCACGTCCGCCTACCAAAACCCCCAATCGGGTGTTGAGTCGTCCACCTCGAGTTTGACAACCTCGCAGCCCTTGCCCCCGCACAAAACCACCATTTGTTCCTCCTCGCCGGCCGCCCCCATTCCAATCTGCAGTTCCTCCCGAGCAGCGACCATGGCGAACTTTGCGGTGCGCTCCTTTGCCTTTGCTCCTGATGGATCGACGTTTGACCGTGGTCCTGCTCATCGCATCCAGCGCCAGGTCATGGTGGTCGATGATCCTCCGCGCAACCATGATAGGTATGCCATCGTCACCATTGACCCACCAGTTCCTGATCATCTGAAGGAGTATTGGCTTGCTGAGGTCTGTCGCATCATCACTGTCGATCTTGAGTATGAGCTGCTAGATGATTTTATTTATCCTCTCGGCATTGGATGCGTAGTTTTCTCTGACATGGAAAGCAGGGATAATGCGATTAGAGAGGGTCCCCATGCTCTGACTGATGATTCTCATTTCTCTCTGATTCCGCATGACGAAGGCCCAAACATGCGCATGCCTGCTTTTGAGTATGAAGTTTGGATTATGATGCTTGCCTTTCCCATGGATTATCAGACTGACCATTATGTCCACAAGGCAGTTTCCAACTTTGGGAAGCTTCTGGTGTGGCCCCGCCCGAATCAAAACAAGGCTAGAGTTCTTGTCAAATGTCATATTAAGGATGTCGCTGAGGTTCCACACAGCCTGCTCGTCACCAGGGTAGGATTACTGCCTGGGTTAGGTCGTTCATGGTCCGTACCTGTGTGTGTTCTTAATGGTCGCAACACTATTCCTGGACTGATGGGCACTGAGGACCCACCACCGCTTCTGAATGCTTCACCTCACCCTTATCAGCTACCATTCTACACTCTCATGCAGCAGGCTCACTTGGATGATCTGGCTGCCCAACAGGCTCAGAACGAGGAGGCTTGGAATGCCCCTTCCCCTGCACAAGAGCAAATCCAGGAAAATGGTTGGAGGACTTGGCCTGTGGTGCCCCCACCATACACTGGCTTCAGCTTCAGGTCTTTCTTTGAGTATGATGGCCCATCTCTGATGGATGGAGTGGATCCTGAGCAAAATGTGCATGACAATCTATCTGATGTTTGGGCATCTAAAGATGAAGTTGCTACAGTGGAGAGCCTGGCGGATGGTTTTATAAATGGAAATTTGGCTGCAAGGGAGGCTTTTGCTCGTCCTGGGGGTGACTCTGTTCATGTCACCATTATGCTGGATCATGAGCTGTTGCTGTGGATGGGCTCGATGCTTAAACGTATCTACATGCGAGCCATCACCAATGGACAAGCTGAGTCTGTTATGCTTCCTCTTAACCCTTTCCATCTGATTCAGAAACACTTGGAGGCAGCCTGTGCTCTTTGGTTGCAGAATCTGAAGCCTGAACCTGACCATATAGCCATCATTTTTAGTGCTTGCTCTCCGTTGGGTGTTTGCATTGGACCGCTGCTTTTGTCCGCTTCTTCTGGTGTCATAACATAGGCGACCCAGATTTCTGATGATACCTTGTGTCTGTCGCAGGAGATCCCAATTCCTAATGTGCCATCTCACACTACAATCTAGGTTGATCTGAATGCCCAAACTACTGGCATTGCTCTGCAAGTATTGGCGTCCTCCTCTTCGTTTAATTCTGCTGCAGGTCACAATACCAAGGTTCCTCTCGACACTACTGCTGTCCGGAGGAGTTCAAGATCCAACAAATATGATGGCTTCAAGATTTGCAATGCTTCTGAGGTGAAACCCAGCCGCTCGAGGGTGAAGGCCAGGATCGTCCCCACCGTCTCTGCTGTCTCCACGGCTGCTGCTCCAACTGCGTCGTGCCCTCCACCAACAACCATTCTGGAGCTCCAGCAGGTGGGAAATCGTTGCGGCATTGCGCCTGAAGACATCTCTGATGACAAGCTGCTGGCTACCCAGCAGATTGCCTCTGATGAGGCAGCCTAGTTTTATCTCTGTTAATGAATAAATCGTGGAACATCCTGTCGTGGAACATCAGAGGGATTAACTCTGATAGCAAACTTTTGGCTCTTAGGAATGCTATCGACTCTAGAGGTTGTTCTATTATATGCATTCAGGAAACCAAGCGGGAACATTTTGATTTAGCGTTTATTAAATCTTTCTGCCCCAAGCGATTTGATAAATTTGTTTTCGCGCCATCGATTGGGGCCTCGGGTGGAATTATCACTATCTGGAACAGTTCTGTTTTCGTGGGCACACCTTGGCACGTGGAATCTTTTGCGGTGGGCTTTTCTTTTGTGGATAATCATTCAAATGAGTCTTGGAATTTGGTCAATGTTTACGGCCCATGTACGGGTCAGAGACGGGTTGATTTCACCTCCTGGCTATTTGACCTCACAATACTAGATGATGAAAATTGGTTAATTTTGGGAGACTTCAATTATATACGATCCACTGAAAACAGAAATAAGCCAGGGGGAGATGCATCTGATATGCTGTTGTTCAATGAGCTTATACGTGCACAATCCTTAATGGAAATCCCAGTTAAGGGTAGAGCCTTCACGTGGAGTAATATGCAGGACGACCCACTCCTAGAACAGCTTGATTGGTTTTTCTCATCATCTAATTGGACCACATCTTTCCCTAATACGATGGTGCTACCTCTGGGAAAACCAGTCTCTGACCATATTCCGTGCGTGATTTCAATCGAATCCAAAATCCTGAAGTCAAACCTTTTTCGGTTTGAAAACTTCTAGATCAATCACCATAGTTTCTCTGATGTGGTGGCCAATTCTTGGAGTAAATGATGCCATGCCTCCAATTCTGCTACTATTGTTTGTAAGAAGCTCAAAGCGCTGCGCTACGACCTCAAGCATTGGAGTAGAGGTATCTCCAAGCTAAAGATCATGATTCAAAATAGCAACAATGCTCTAGCCGATCTCGATGCTTTAGAAGACAAGAGAGTCCTGTTTGTCCAGGAAGCTAACTTCAGATATATCCTGAAAAGACACCTCAACTGTCTCCTAAAGTATCAGAATGAGTATTGGAGGAAAAGATGCACCGTTAGATATTTCAGATTTGCTGACGAGAACACTAAGCTGTTCCAATCTCTTGCTACTGAACGCTTTAGGCATAACTCAATTGCCAGCTTGCAAGATAGAGATGTTGAGGTCACTGATCATGCTGGCAAGGAAGGGGTGTTGTTCAACACTTTCAAGGAACGTTTGGGGGCCTCTAAACCCACTAACATGCGTTTTGATCTCAACCGCGTCATCAAAAGGGTGGATGGCCTGGATGTGCTCTCAGCACCTTTCTCTAATAGTGAGATCGATGCTGTGATCAAAGAGATGCCTACTGACAGGGCTCCAGGTCCTGATGGTTTTAATGGCTGCTTCCTCAAAACTTGCTGGCACATTATAAAGGAAGATATCTACAAAATGTGTCGCGATTTTCACGAAGGCAACCTTGATATATCCAGCATCAGTGAGGGTTATATCACTCTCATTCCAAAGATTCCCTCTCCGCTTACGGCTAATGATTTCAGGCCAATAACATTACTAAACTATTGCCTGGAAATTATCACGAAAATCCTAGCCAACCGTCTGCAAAAAGTCATCCTGAAAATCATCCATAGGAACCAATATGGGTTCCTCAAGGGCCGTACCATCGAAAACTGCTTGGCGTGGTCGTTCAAATACATCCACCAATGTCAAACTTCTGCGAGAGAGATTGTGTTACTGAAACTTGATTTTGCCAAAGCTTTTGATACAATCGAACATGAACCGATGCTGCAGATCATGAAACACATGGGCTTTGATGACAGGTGGCTCGGCTGGATGAGGTCCATTTTTGCTTCCGGGGTTTCTTCGGTTCTTCTGAATGGAGTGCCTGGAAGAAAATTTCTGTGCAAATGTGGTGTGAGACAGGGCGACCCGTTGTCACCACTCATCTTTGTTTTGGCGGCTGACCTACTTCAAGCGGCTATCAATGATGCGTAAACCCAAGGTTTAATTGAGCTACCCTTTCCATCCAACCGGAGAGGGGATTACCCAGTGATCCAATATGCCGACGACACGATCCTGGTCATGCCTGCTTGCCCGGACCAAGCTGTCCGTATGAAGTCCGTTCTGGTTGATTATGCTGAGTCAGTTGGCCTGAAAATAAATTTTCACAAATCAACATTGATTCCAATCAACCTTGATCTGCAACAAGCCTCTGTTTTGGCTTCTATTTTTTGATGCAACATGGGGTCACTCCCTTTACCTACCTCGGGCTTCCCATGGGAACCACCAAGCCAATGTTGCTTGAGCTAATGCCTTTGGTGTGTGGGGTTGAGCGGAAGCTGTCCACGGCCCTGTCCCTGCTCTCAGATGGCGCCAAACTCACATTGGTCAACTCCACCATCACTTCCATGATGATATATGCTATGTGCACAATAAAATTACATCCAAAGGTGGTTGAGCACATCGACAAGTTGCGTAGATACTGTCTGTGGGCCAAAAACACCGAGGCAGGTGTGAAAAATAATTCTTTGGCTGCATGGGATCTGGTTTGCAGGCCAAAACACAAGGGTGGGCTGGGGGTGATTGACATCAAAACCCAAAACGTGGCGCTGCTCCTAAAACATCTCTACAAATTCTACAACTGCCTTGATGTACCGTGGGTGACATTGATCTGGGACACATATTATGTGAACATGGTACCTCATGCTGCTGACCCAATCAGATCCTTCTGGTGGCGCGATATCATGCAACTCAGCCACATTTTTTGAGGGATCTCAAAAGCTGCTATAGGTGATGGGACCTCTGTGCTATTCTGGAAGGACGTATGGCTTGCACACGACCAGGAATCCCCGCTCTCCGAGATCTACCCTAGAGCTTTCTCATTTGCCACAAATGAGGATGAATCCGTCTGCACTGCTTTGCAAGCGACAAACCCTGCCACGCTCTTTCATCTGCCACTCTCTGCGCAAGCGAGAGAGGAAGTAAGGGAGATTCAGAGAGGCTCCTCGTGTGTTGTTCCTGTGAGAGGTGAAGCAGATGTTTGGATTAGTACCATCAATGAAAAATTCTCAGTCAAAAGTTACTACAACCACTGCTTTAGGGAGATGATCGCCGATGAGGCATTCACATGGCTCTGGAGATCCAAGAACCCCATCAAATTCAAAATGTTTGGCTGGTTGCTACTGGTTGACCACCTAAACACAAGAAACATGTTGAAGAGGAGGCACTATGCTGTGGAAAACAACAATTATGCATGTTTGCTCTGCCAGAATCCTCCTGAGGACACAGTTGAGCACCTATTTTTCACCTGCCCCTTTAGCCAACGTTGTTGGGACAAGGTCGGTCTGACATGGCCGCATGATGGCAACAGAATTTCCATCTTGCATGAAGGTAAAAATCGTTGGAGGCAACCCTTGTTCATGGATATTTTTTTGATGGCCGCCTGGAGCATATGGAAGGAGAGGAACAATGAGTTCTTCAGGGGAGTGCCGCACTCTTTCGCTGCATGGCTTGATAGATTCAAACATCTGTTGGGCCTCCTTGCTCATAATTGTAAAGAAGAGTTTCGTCCCTTCTTAAGCACTTTCACACATAACTTGTAGGAGGCGCAGTTTACCTTTTTCATTGTACATGTAGGGTGCTGGGGGACCCTGCTGAACCCCCATGTAAACATGTAACACCCATCTGTGAGTAATACAAAGCCAGTGGGAGCCTCCCCCACTGTCGTTCATCGTCAAAAAAAAGTCTTCATCTCATAAGAAGAGCTCATCTGGCAAGGCTCGTGCTTTTGTTGGCAAGGAAATGGATTCAGAGGAGGAGTCTGCTTCTGAGGAGGCAGAGGTGGAATCTGAAGCTGCATCAGACTCTGGCGTTGCAAGTCTGGCTCTGGCCACAGCCTACGTTGCCAAGTCCATCTTCAACACTGAAGACAATGTCTCCCACACCAACGCTGATGATGACAAGGATGATCCTGCTCCCACCTACTGCTTCATGGCACGCGGTGCCAAGGTAAAATCACGTCACGCTTACTTTCAAACATCAAGTGAAGATGACTCTGATTGTGAATCTAAACCCAGCTACAAAACACTTGCTAAAATTGCTATTGAACAACAAAGGGCTATGGAACATACTCAAAAACTGTTAGACAAAAGCGATGACCTGTTGGACGCGGAAATGACACGTTCACATTCCTTAGTTGAAGACATAAAAAATCTTCATGCTAAGTATCAAGAACTTGAATGTCTTCATGAGACGCTCTCAACCACGTATGAAAAGCTCCCCTATGATTATCTTCAATGGAAGCAAGAGCTTGAGAAATTGAAAGCGACTCATGAAGATCTTCAAAAATAGAATGAGTCATTTCGCGCTCAACAGATCAGTTCCGCTCAGGATGGATTTGAACCACCATGTTTAAAATGTATTGAGCATGATAACGCTGCCTCTGTTGCTGAATGTTCCACTGCTACTACTGTTGCTCTGTCTTCAACTACTGATGTGGTAACTAACCCCTCTGTTGAGGATATCACTATTATTGCTGATGAAAATGCTAGGTTGAAGACATTGCTTGAAACAGGGATGTACAAAAGTCTGAAAGGGCATTAGACACTTTGCGATGTCCTCAAAAAGAAGATTCTGAACCGAAACCCTAGGAAAGAGGGTGTTGGGTTCGAGAGGAAAATGAAGGCTGATGGTTCCTACTGGAAGCCTGAGCAGTATCCCAAAACCACATGGGTTGCTGCAAAGGAACCTTCAGTGGATCCATCCACTTTATCTGGCTTTACCTATGCTAATCCTATTATCATTGATGAATCCTTTGATGCAAACTATAAACTGTTCAAAAATCAGAATGGTGAAGTGTTTTCCAGCTATATTGGTACTAACTGCAGGAATGGACCGCCAATGAAGAAGATCTGGGTTCCCAAAAGCTGTCTTGAAAATCTTCCTGTGAATGTTGTCATGACACCACCAGGTAAGAAGACAAACCCTAGACCAAAGGCGTCACATGGTCCAATGGCTTCATATGGAAACATGACTCACCTGAGTCACCCTAATGCCAATTTTTTGCAGGGAAATCATACTCAAGTTTATGAATATGAGCGCGTGTCTTCAAACCGCTATGTTCATAATACTAAGAACTTTTCTTCTTATTCATATGAGTATCATTCATCTCCTGCAAGGCTATTTGCTAGGGCTCCAAAGCCGAAATTCTCAGATGCTGCACTTAGACTCATTGCTTCTAAGCCACCCCTGAAGATGTGGGTGGTGAAGAAGAACTAACTCTCTTTTGCAGAACATGGTCTCCAGCCAGCAATCAAAGGCGTCCGATATAATTGCTGGGGACCTAAAAAACACAAAGGGACGCACGATAAAATGACTTACTATGTATTCCACATATGAATCGCTTACCTGTCATACTGTGTGCTAACTTTCATCTATGTTGTGATAATCCAAGTGTGCATCAACTGCTTATGCTTAACAACATACATTGTGAAGCCTATCCTCCTAACTGCGTTGTAGGGTATGACACCTCGTGCTTCAGAATGGATTATGGACAGCGGATGCACTAATCATATGACTGGTGATCGAAGTCTTCTCATGGACTCAACCTTACATCCATCCGACAAGAGTCAAATCACATTTGCTGACACTGGTAAAGGCAAGGTATTGGGTCTAGGTAGAGTTGCAATCTCAAAGGATCAACACATGGATAAAGTGATGCTTGTTGAATCCCTTGGATTCAACTTAATGTCTGTCTCAATGCTTTGTGACTTAAACATGATTGTGATATTCGGAAAATATCGTTGCCTTGTACTAATGGAATCTGACAAGTCTCTAGTCTTCGAAGGGTATAGGAAAGGTGATCTATACATGGTAGATTTCTCAGCAGGTCCACAACTTGCCGTATGTCTTCTTGCAAAAGCTTCAGAATACTGGCTCTGGCATCGAAGGCTGGGGCATGCTGGCATGAGGAACTTACACACTCTCGTCAAGAAGAAGCATGTAATAGGCATCGAAGGTGTCAAGTTCAAGAATGATCATTTGTGTGGTGCCTGCGAAGCTGGGAAGATGATGAGGGCCAAGCACCCCTCGAAGACAATCATGACGACATCTCAACCCTTTGAGCTGTTGCACATGGACTTATTTGGCCCTACTCACTACTCCACCCTCACAACCACGGCGTGTCTCTATGGCTTTGTCATTGTTGATGACTACTCAAGATATACATGGGTGCACATAATTCTCTACAAGACTGAAGTACAAGATGTTTTCAGACGATTCGCTAATCGAGCAATGAACAATTATGGCGTCAAGATCAAGCATATCAGAAGTGATAACGGCACTGAATTCAAGAACACCGGCCTTGATCTTTATCTGGATACAATGGGAATCACTCATGAATTTTATGCTCCGTACACACCTCAGCAAAATGGCATTGTTGAGCGCAAGAACAGAACCCTCATTGAGATGGATAGAACAATGCTCGACGAGTACAAGACACCAAGAAAGTTCTGGCCTGAAGCTATTGATACTGCATGTCACATCATCAACTGTGTTTACATCCACAAGCTTCTGGGCAAAACATCCTATGAGCTCCTTACTGGCAAGAAGCCAAATGTCAGCTACTTCAGAGTCTTTGGTGCTAGGTGCTGGATCAAGGATCCCCATCACAAGTCAAAATTTGAACCCAAAGCTCACGAAGGCTTCATGCTTGGCTATGGAAAGGATTCGCACTCTTACAGAGTCTTCAACCTCTTCCACTACAAAATCGTTGAAACAGTGGATGTGCGATTTGATGAAACCAATGGTTCACAACAAGAGCTCCTGCCAAGCACACTAGATGAAGCTCCTTCCAGTGAATCTATCAAGATGATGGGAACTGGTGAAATCATGCCCTCTAAAGCACAGCCTGAAGAGGAACTTATCATTTCTGCACCAAACCAACCTGAAGACAATGCTCAGACCGAAGACAATCCTCCCAATGATGACAATGATCAACATGAGCAAGGGCTTCGTCCAGTTCATCCTCGTGTTGCAAATGAAGTACAAATTGAGAAGATAATTGATAGCATCAACGCACCTGGTCCGCTTACTCGCTCAAGAGCAACATAGTTAGCAAATTTCTGTGGGCATTTTTCATTTGTATCAATATCTGAACCCAAGAAAGTTGTTGAAGCCTTTATGGGACCTGAATGGATTCAAGCCATGCAAGAAGAACTTCAACAGTTCAAGCTGAATAATGTTTGGGAACTTGTCAAGCGCCCTGACCCTCGCAAGCATAACATTATTGGCACTAAATGGATATATCGGAACAAGCAAGATGAGCATGGTCAAGTCATCAGAAACAGAGCACGTCTAGTGGCACAAGGATATACTCAAGTTGAAGGAATTGACTTCGATGAAACATTTGCTCCTGTGGCTAGGCTTGAAGCTATTCGCATACTGCTAGCCTATGCGAATCACCACAACATCCTGCTATATCAAATGGATGTGAAAAGTGCTTTCCTCAATGGCAAGATTGAAGAAGAAGTGTATGTTGCTCAACCACCTGGCTTTGAAGATCCAAAACATCCTGATATGGTGTAAAAACTAAACAAAGCACTGTATGCCCTCAGACAAGCTCCTCGCGCTTGGTATGATACAATCAAAGACTTCCTGAAGAGCAAAGGCTTCAAACCAGGATCCCTAGATCCCACACTCTTCACGAAGACATATGATGGTGAAATGTTTGTGTGTCAAATATATGTGGATGACATAATCTTCGGCAGCACCAACCAGAAGTATAGTGATGAGTTTGGATACATGATGCAAGAGCAATATCAGATTTCCATGATGGGTGAGCTGAAGTTCTTCCTTGGTCTTCAAATTCGTCAGCAAAGAAATGGCATCTTCATATCTCAAGAAAAATATCTCAAAGATTGTCTGAAGAAGTTTGGAATGCAAGATTGCAAAGGTTACATGATGCCAATGCTAGCCAAACATCATCTTGGTCCCGACGACAATGGTAAAGAGTTTGATCAAAAGGTATATCGCTCCATGATTGGTTCTTTACTTTACCTATGTGCATCTAGGCCAGATATTATGCTTAGTGTTTGCATGTGTGCTCGATTCCAAGCGGCACCAAAGGAATCGCATCACTTAGCTGTGAAGCGAATTCTTAGATATTTGGCTTACAACCCAACACTCGGATTATGGTATCCAAAGGGCTCAAGGTTTGATCTGGTTGGATTCTCGGATGCTGATTATGCTGGTGACAAGGTGGATCGCAAGTCAACATCAGGAACATGTCACTTTCTGGGACGATCACTTGTCTGTTGGTCTTCAAAGAAGCAGACCTGTGTATCACTCTCAACTGCTGAATCTGAATACATTGCTGTTGGATCTTGTTGTGCTCAGCTTCTGTGGATGAAGCAAACTCTCAAGGACTATGGCATTGATCTGAAGCAAGTCCCTCTCTTCTGCGACAATGAAAGTGCCATCAAGATTGCCAACAATCCAGTTCAGCACTCGAAGACAAAGCACATTGAAATTCGTCATCATTTTCTCAGAGATCATGTCATGAAAAAGGATATTGACATCATTCACGTCAACACTGAAGAGCAACTGGCAGATATCTTCACAAAGCCCTTGGATGAGAAAAGGTTTTGCAAGTTACGGTGTGAGCTAAATATCTTGGAATCCTCAAATGTCCTGTGATCAGGCACACATCCTAACACTTATGCATGTTGATGACTTAGATGTGCAACACACGAAGTAAAGTATATCTTCAATCAATGAAGACTTACATTCTGAGTGTGAATACATTAAAGTGGAATTTGACTTCGGAGCGCCACGATAATTGTGCGCCGTGTCTGGGTCTAATACTTCCTATATGGTGGGTAATGCCACCACCAAAATTTCTTGGTTTGAAGTGTTTCACTCATGGCGTTATTGTTGAATATCTTTGCATATTGATTTGTCTTCAACTTTCAACTTATCTTCATGATTTACTTCACTATGTTGAGTTGGTTGCTTTCTCATATATATATATATATATATATATATATATATATATATATATGCTAGTATTTTGTCCTCTACAGCATTCACTTATAGCTATGTCTTCGTTGTTGAATCTTTTGAACTAAGTGAATGTGATCGGACTCTAATCTCTCTATGCTTACTATCTCAAACTCTATCTGTCCAAATCATATGCATTCTGTTGAAACTGTCGAATGTCTTCTCTGCATCCTTGTCAGTAGAAGACACAAAGACAACCATCAAGTCCTATTTAAATGATTCATCTTTATTGTCGATATCCGGAGAAGCCGGAACAACCATCCGACAAACTTGGCGGGCGTGGGAACGTGGGACAACTCTAACTATGTTGCATGTTTGCCACGTGTCCCATGGATGTGAACAGACAGGGGCACCTGCGTAATTGCGCTGTGCCGCACACCTACTTATAAATACGTGTCCCCTGCGGTCAAGAAAACCTTCTTCCACCTCTCTACCTCGTCAAAACCCTAGCGCCACCGCTAGCTCTCGACGACGCCGGCGACGAAGCGCTTAGCTGCCGCGACTTCTCCGACGCCGTCCTCATGCCGGCCGCGGGCATCGTCCTCTCCGCCGCCACCGTAGGTGTCTGTTGGGGAACGTAGTAATTTCAAAAATTTCCCTATGCACACGCAAGATCATGGTGATGGCATAGCAACGAGAGGGGAGAGTGTTGTCCACGTACCCTCGTAGACCGTAAGTGGAAGCGTTATGACAACGCGGTTGATGTAGTCGTACATCTTCATGATCCGACCGATTCAAGTACCGAACGTACGGCACCTCCGAGTTCAGCACACGTTCAGCTCGATGACGATCCCCGGGCTCCGATCCAGCAAAGCTTCGGGGATGAGTTCCGTCAGCACGACGGCATGGTGACGATGATGATGCTCTACTCGCGCAGGGCTTCGCCTGAACTCCACGACGATATGACCGAGGTGGAATATGGTGGAGGGGGGCACCGCACACGGCTAAGGAACGATCCGTAGATCAAATTCTGTTCTCCCTAGAGGTGCCCCCTGCCCCCGTATATAAAGGAGCAAGGGGGGAGGGGGCGGCCAGCCTAGGAGGGGCGCGCCAAGGGGAGTCCTACTCCCACCGGGAGTAGGACTCCCTCCTTCCTTGTTGGAGTAGGAGAAGGGGGAAAGAGGGGGAGAGGAGGATGGAAAAGGGGGCCGCACCCCTTGTCCAATTCGGACTAGAGGGGGGCTGCGCGTCTCCTTCCTTTCGGCCTCTCTCCTCTATTCCCGTATGGCCCAATAAGGCCCATATACTCCCTGGCGAATTCCCGTAACTCTCCGGTACTCCGAAAAATACCCGAATCACTCGGAACCTTTCCGAACTCCGAATATAGTCGTCCAATATATCGATCTTTATGTCTCGACCATTTCGAGACTCCTCGTCATGTCCCCGATCTCATCCGTGACTCCGAACTCCTTCGGTACATCAAAACTCATAAACTCATAATATAACTGTCATTGAAACCTTAAGCGTGCGGACCCTACGGGTTCGAGAACTATGTAGACATGACCTAGAACTATTCTTGGTCAATAACCAATAGCGGAACCTGGATGCCCATATTGGCCCCTACATATTCTACGAAGATCTTTATCGGTCAATCCGCATAACAACATACTTTGTTCCATTTGTCATCGGTATGTTACTTGCCCGAGATTCGATCATCGGTATCCAATACCTTCAATCTCGTTACCGGAAAGTCTCTTTACTCGTTACGTAATGCATCATTCCGTAACTAACTCATTAGCTACATTGCTTGCAAGGCTTATAGTGATGTGCATTACCGAGAGGGCCCAGAGATACCTCTCCGACAATCGGAGTGACAAAACCTAATCTCGAAATACGCCAACCCAACATGTACCTTTGGAGACACCTGTAGTACTCCTTTATAATCACCCAGTTACGTTGTGACGTTTGGTAGCACCCAAAGTGTTCCTCCGGCAAACGGGAGTTGCATAATCTCAAGTTATAGGAACATGTATAAGTCATGAAGAAAGCAATAGCAACATACTAAACGATCAAGTGCTAGGCTAACAGAATGGGTCATGTCAATCACATCATTCTCCTAATGATGTGACCTCATTAATCAAATGAAAACACATGTCTATGGTTAGGAAACAAAACCATCTTTGATTAATGAGCTAGTCAAGTAGAGGCATACTAGTGACTATATGTTTGTCTATGTATTCACACATGTATCATGTTTCCGGTTAATACAATTCTAGCATGAATAATAAACATTTATCATGAAATAAGGAAATAAATAATAACTTTATTATTGCCTATAGGGCATATTTCCTTCAGTCTCCCACTTGCACTAGAGTCAATAATCTAGTTCACATCGCTATGTGATTTAACACCTATATTCACATCTGCATGTGATTAATACCCATAGTTCACATCATCATGTGATCAACACCCGAAAGGTTTACTAGAGTCAGTAATCTAGTTCACATCGCTATGTGATTAACACCATAAGAGTACTAAGGTATGATCATGTTTTGCTCGTGAGAGAGGTTTAGTCAACGGGTCTGTCATATTACAGAGTCGTATGTATTTTGCAAATATTCTATGTCTACAATGCTTTGCACGGAGCTACTCTAGCTAATTGCTTCCACTTTCAATATGTATCCAGATTGAGACTTAGAGTTGTCTGGATCAATGTAAAAGTTTGCATCGATGTAACTTTTACGATGAACTCTTTTATCACCTCCATAATCGAGAAACATCTCCTTATTCCACTAAGGATAATTTTGACCAATGTCCAGTGATCTACTCTTAGATCACTATTGTACTCCCTTGCCAAACCAGTGTAGAGTATACAATAGTTCTGGTCCATAGCATGGCATACTTTTATAGAACCTATGACTGATGCATAGGGAATGACTTTCATTCTCTTTCTATTTTCTGTTGTGGTCGGGATTTGAGTCTTACTCAATTTCATACCTTGCAACACAGGCAAGAACTCTTTCTTTGACTATTCCATTTTGAACTACTTCAAAAAATTTAGCAAGGTATGTACTCATTGAAAAACTTATCAAGCATCTTGATCTATTTATATAGATCTTGATGCTCAATGTGTAAGCAGCTTCACCGAGGTCTTTCTTTGAAAGAAATCCTTTCAAACACTCCTTTTTGCTTTGCAGAATAATTCTACATTATTTCCGATCAACAATATGTCATTCACATATACTTATCAGAAATGCTGTAGTGCTCCCACTCACTTTCTTGTAAATACAGGCTTCACCGTAAGTCTGTACAAAACTATATGCTTTGATCAACTTATCAAAGCGTATATTCCAACTCTGAGATGCTTGCACCAGTCCATTGATGAATCACTGGAGCTTGCACATTTTGTTAGCACCTTTCGGATCGACAAAAACTTCTGGTTGTATCATATACAACTCTCCTTTAAGAAAACCATTAAGGAATGCAGTTTTGACATCCATTTGCCAGATTTCATAAAATGTGGCAATTGCTAACATGATTCAGACAGACTTAAGCATCGATACGAGTGAGAAAATCTCATCGTATTCAACACCTTGAACTTGTCGAAAACCTTTCGCAACAAGTTGAGCTTAGTAGATAGTAACACTACTATCAGTGTCCGTCTTCCTCTTGAAGATCCATTTATTTAACATGGCTTGCTGATCATTGAGCAAGTCAATCAAAGTCCATACTTTGTTCTCATACATGGATCATATCTCAGATTTTATGTCCTCATGCCATTTCGCGGAATCTGGGCTCATCATCGCTTCCTCATAGTTCGTAGGTTCATCATGGTCTAGTAACATGACTTCCAGAACATGATTACCGTACCACTCTGGTGCGGATCTTACTCTGGAAGACCTACGAGGTTTGGTAGCAACTTGATCTGAAGTTTCATGATCATCATCATTAACTTCCTCACTAATTGGTGTAGGAATCACTGGAACTGATTTCTATGATGAACTACTTTCCAATAAGTAAGAAGGTACAATTACCTCATCAAGTTCTACTTTCCTCCCACTCACTTCTTTCGAGAGAAACTTTTTCTCTAGAAAGGATCCATCTTAGCAACGAAATAACTTGCCTTTGGATCTGTGATAGAAGGTGTACCCAATAGTTACCTTTGGGTATTCTATGAAGACGCACTTCTCCGATTTGGGTTCGAGCTTATAAGGTTGAAAACCTTTTTCATATAAGCATCGCAACTCCAAACTTTAAGAAATGACAGCTTAGGTTTATTGCTAAACCATAGTTCATACGGTGTCGTCTCAATGGATTTAGATGGTGCCCTATTAAACGTGAATGCAGCTGTCTCTAATGCATAACCCCAAAACGATAGTGGTAAACTGATAAGAGACATCATAGATCGCACCATATCTAGTAAAGTACGATTACGATGTTCGGACACACCATAACGTTGTGGTGTTCCAGGTGGCGTGAGCTGTGAAACTATTCCACATTGTTTTAATTGAAGACCAAACTCGTAACTCAAATATTCGTCTCCATGATCAGATCGTAGAAACTTTATTTTTCTTGCTACGATGATTTTTCCACTTTACTCTGAAATTCTTTGAACTTTTAAACTATTTCAGACTTATGTTTCATCAAGTAGATATACCCATATCTGCTCAAATCATCTGTAAAGGTTAGAAAATAACGATACTTGCCACGAGCATCAACACTCATTGGACCGCATACATCGGTATGTATTGTTTCCAATAAGTCAGTAGCTCATTCCATTGTTCCGGAGAACGGAGTTTTAGTCATCTTGCCCAAAAGGCACGGTTCGCAAGCATCAAATGATTCATAACCAAGTGATTCCGAAAATCCATCTTTATGGAGTTTCTTCATGCGCTTTACACCGATATGACCCAAACGGCAGTGCCACAAATAAGTTGCACTATCATTATCAACTTTGCATCTTTTGGCATCAATATTATGAATATGTGTATCACTACGATCGAGATCCAACAAACTATTTTCATTGGGTGTATGACTATCAAAGGTTTTATTCATTTAAACAGAACAACAATTATTCTCTGATTTTAAATGAATAACTATATTGCAATAAACATGATCAAATCATATTCATGCTCAACGCAAACGCCAAATAACATTTATTTAGGTTCAACACTAATCCCGAAAGGAGTGTGCGATGATGATCATATCAATCTTGGAACCACTTCCAACACACATCGTCACTTCACCCTCAACTAGTTTCTATTTATTCTGTAACTCCTGTTTCGAGTTACTAATCTTAGCAACCGAACAAGTATCAAATACTCAGGGGTTACTATAAACACTAGTTAGGTACACATCAATAATCTGTACATCAAATATACCCTTGTTTAGTTTGCCATCCTTCTTATCCACCAAATATTCAGGGTATTTCCGTTTCCAGTGACCATTTCCTTTGCAGTGTAAGCACTCAGTTTCAGGCTTTGGTTCAG
The DNA here is from genome assembly GCF_018294505.1 of Triticum aestivum. NCBI lineage: Eukaryota > Viridiplantae > Streptophyta > Magnoliopsida > Poales > Poaceae > Triticum > Triticum aestivum. Next base: position 579,114,876 of record NC_057807.1, on the reverse strand, counting down.
CTTTGGGCTTCTTCGTGGGAGTGACAACTTGCTTGTCATTCTACTTGAAGTTCCCTTTCTATTCCTTTGCTCTTTTCTTGAAACTAGTGGTCTTGTCAATCATCAACACTTGATGCTCTTTCTTGATTTCTACCTTCATCGATTTCAACATCACGAAGAGCTCGGGAATCGTTTTCGTCATCCCTTGCATACTATAGTTCATCACAAAGTTCTACTAACTTGGTGATGGTGACTAGAGAATTCTGTCAATCACTATCTTATCTGGAAGATTAACTCCCACTTGATTCAAGCGATTGTAGTACCTAGACAATCTGAGCACATGCTCACTAGTTGAGCGATTCTCCTCCATCTTTTAGCCATAGAACTTGTTGGAGACTTCATATCTCTCAACTCGGGTATTTGCTTGAAATATTAACTTCAACTCCTGGAACATCTCACATGGTCCATGACATTCAAAACGTCTTTGAAGTCCCGATTCTAAGCCGTTAAGCATGGTGCACAAAACTATCAAGTAGTCATCATATTGAGCTAGCCAAACGTTCATAACGTCTGCATTTGCTCCTGCAATAGGTCTATCACCTAGCGGTACATTAAGGACATAATTCTTCTGTGCAGCAATGAGGATAAACCTCATATCACAGATCCAATCCGCATCATTGCTACTAACATCTTTCAACACAATTTTCTCTAGGAACATATCAAAATAAACATATGAAAGCAACAACGCAAGCTATTGATCTACAACATAATTTGCAAAATACTACCAGGACTAAGTTCATGATAAACTAAAGTTCAATTAATCATATTACTTAAGAACTCCCACTTAGATAGACATCCCTCTAATCCTCTAAGTGATTACGTGATCCATATCAACTACACCATGTCCGATCATCACGTGAGATGGAGTAGTTTCAACGGTGAACATCACTATGTTGATCATATCTACTATATGATTCACGCTTGACCTTTCGGTCTCCGTGTTCCGAGGCCGTATCTGTATATGCTAGGCTCGTCAAGTTTAACATGAGTATTCCGCGTGCGCAACTGTTTTGCACCCGTTGTATTTGAACGTAGAGCCTATCACACCCGATCATCACGTGGTGTCTCAGCACGAAGAACTTTCGCAACGGTGCATACTCAGGGAGAACACTTCTTGATAATTAGTGAGAGATCATCTTATAATGCTACCGTCAAACAAAACAGAATAAGATGTATAACAGATAAACATCATATGCAATCAAAATATGTGACATGATATGGTCATGATCATCTTGTGCCTTTTGATCTCCATCTCCAAAGTACTGTCATGATCTCTATCGTTACCGGCACGACACCATGATCTTCGTCATCTTGATCTATATCAATGTGTCGTCACATGGTCGTCTCGCCAACTATTGCTCTTGCAACTATTGCTATCGCATAGCGATAAAGTAAAGCAATTATTTGGCACTTGCATCTTATGCAACAAAGAGACAACCATATGGCTTCTGCCAGTTGCCGATAACTTCAACAAAACATGATCATCTCATACAACAACTTATATCTCATCACGCCTTGACCATATCACATCACAACATGCCCTGCAAAAACAAGTTAGACGTCCTCTACTTTGTTGTTGCAAATTTTACGTGGCTACTACGGGCTGAGCAAGAACCGTTCTTACCTACGCATCAAAACCACAACGATAGTTCGTCAAGTTAGTGATGTTTTAACCTTCGCAAGGACCGGGCGTAGCCACACTCGGTTCAACTAAAGTTGGAGAAACAGACACCCACTAGTCACCTGTGTGCAAAGCACGACGGTAAAACCAGTCTCGCGTAAGCGTACGCGTAATGTCGGTCCGGGCCGCTTCATTCAACAATACCGTTGAACCAAAGTATGACATGCTGGTAAGCAGTATGACTTGTATCGCCCACAACTCACTTGTGTTCTACTCGTGCATATAACATCAACGCATAAAACCTAGGCTCGGATGCCACTGTTGGGGAACGTAGTAATTTCAAAAATTTCCCTATGCACACCCAAGATCATGGTGATGGCATAGCAACGAGAGGGGAGAGTGTTGTCCACGTACCCTCGTAGACCGTAAGCGGAAGCATTATGACAACGCGGTTGATGTAGTCGTACGTCTTCACGATCCGACCGATCCAAGTACCGAACGTACGGCACCTCCGAGTTCAGCACACGTTCAGCTCGATGACGATCCCCGGGCTCCGATCCAGCAAAGCTTCGGGGATGAGTTCCGTCAGCACGACGGAGTGGTGACGATGATGATGCTCTACCGGCGCAGGGCTTCGCCTAAACTCCGCAATGATATGACCGAGGTGGAATATGTTGGAGGGGGGCACCGCACACGGCTAAGAAACGATCCGTAGATCAACTTCTGTTGTCCCTAGAGGTGCCCCCTGCCCCCGTATATAAAGGAGCAAGGGGGGAGGGGGCGGCCGGCCTAGGAGGGGCGCGCCAAGGGGAGTCCTACTCCCACCGGGAGTAGGACTCCCTCCTTCCTTGTTGGAGTAGGAGAAGGGGGAAAGAGGGGGAGAGGATGAAGGAATAGGGGGCCGCACCCCTTGTCCAATTCGGACTAGAGGGGGGCTGCGTGCCTCCTTCCTTTCCGCCTCTCTCCTCTATTCCCGTATGGCCCAATAAGGCCCATATACTCCCTGGCGAATTCCCGTAACTCCCCGGTACTCCGAAAAATACTCGAATCACTCGGAACCTTTACGAACTCCGAATATAGTCGTCCAATATATCGATCTTTATGTCTCGACCATTTTGAGACTCCTCGTCATGTCCCCGATCTCATCCGGGACTCCGAACTCCTTCGGTACATCAAAACTCATAAACTCATAATATAACTGTCATCGAAACCTTAAGCGTGCGGACCCTACGGGTTCGAGAACTATGTAGACATGACCTAGAACTATTCTTGGTCAATAACCAATAGCGGAACCTGGATGCCCATATTGGCTCCTACATATTCTACGAAAATCTTTATCGGTCAAACCGCATAACAACATACTTTGTTCCCTTTGTCATCGGTATGTTACTTGCCCGAGATTCGATCGTCGGTATCCAATACCTAGTTCAATCTCGTTACCGGCAAGTCTCTTTACTCGTTACGTAATGCATCATTCCATAACTAACTCATTAGCTACATTGCTTGCAAGGCTTATAGTGATGTGCATTACCGAGAGGGCCCAGAGATACCTCTCCGACAATGGAGTGAAAAAACCTAATCTCGAAATACGCCAACCCAACATGTACCTTTGGAGACACCTGTAGTACTCCTTTATAATCACCCAGTTACGTTGTGACATTTGGTAGCACCCAAAGTGTTCCTCCGGCAAACGGGAGTTGCATAATCTCATAGTTACAGGAACATGTATAAGTCATGAAGAAAGCAATAGCAACATACTAAACGATCAAGTGCTAGGCTAACGGAATGGGTCATGTCAATCACATCATTCTCCTAATGATGTGACCTCATTAATCAAATGACAACACATGTCTATGGTTAGGAAACAAAACCATCTTTGATTAATGAGCTAGTCAAGTAGAGGCATACTAGTGACTATATGTTTGTCTATGTATTCACACATGTATCATGTTTCCGGTTAATACAATTCTAGCATGAATAATAAACATTTATCATGAAATAAGGAAATAAATAATAACTTTATTATTGCCGCTAGGGCATATTTCCTTCAGTGTCCTCCGTCGCCAAGTTAGGGCACGGTGGATTGAACTGCTCGGTCTCCTTTCATCCCATCTAGCAGTTCTTCGTGTGGTAAATATAACTCTATTTTTACCAGCTTTTTGATCCTCAATGATTCATCCAATTTACCAAAATTGGTTTCTGTCCATACAAAGTTAGATCTATTCTGTTTGCATCTCATACTGCCTAGAATATTCACTTAAGCTTCACATCTAGTTAGATTCCTCACTTGTACTTATTCACGGATTCGTACAAATCTGGAACCGACTCTCAACATATAAGTGAATGTCTTTGCAACATGAGGTCAATGTCTTCAAACTGATTTATCTTCAAAATCTTCTGAGAATGCATATGACCTCTTCCCCTTCCCTCGCATCTCTAATGCTGTCACATGTACATGTCCGTGGAAGAATCCATAGGTTCTCATAGTCTGCATTCATTTGCAGAATTCTTACAGCAACACATTGATTCTCCTGAAGCCAGTTCCAGTCTGACCAGCAAGCGAAAGCCTTTGAAGCCTTTGAAGATATTGAAACCGTTCAGTTTGAAGTTCATGGCTGCAGAGAAATCGGTAAGGAAGGGTGGCAGACAGCGTCGTGGGGGAACTTCAAAGGATCTGCCTGATGATCTTGCAGAAATCTACAAAACAGATCTTGAAGAGGATTACAATCAGCGCAAGACTCGAATCCAATGGATTTGACGCTATTGGGCTGAACAGTGGTTCAAGTACAAGTTCGTGACCCAGGAGTACGCAGAGAAAAATGCTATCAAGAGCCCTTAGGGTGATATTCTCTATCGAGGCCTTCCCCCCAAGAACAAAGCTGAAGCCATTTCACAAGAATTCTATCCTTGCATGGTCCGTGGACCACAGCCTGAAGAAGCCGACCCATCATCATTGCTCTGGTGTCGTGACGTCAATCTCTTCAAGCGCAATTTTCAGTCTGCTAAGGCTTCGGCAAAGGAAAACAAGAAGTCATGGGGATTAGACTTCAATCCTGGCCCCTCTGCTCCCCGTGATGATGGCACACGTGAAGCTGAAGAAAACAGAATTGGCCCCTTTGCAAACCTTGATGGCCTCATCTCCTACATCTTGGTACAAGGTGCCAAAGTGGATCATTCTGACAATGATGCTGATTCTGATGAAGCCCCAGCTCCTCCTCCAAGGCCGCAGAAGCCAAAGAAGATTAAGGCTTCATCATCAGCTGCTCCTCCAAAGGCTTCTCGTGTGAAGCCACTGGCCACTGCACCTCCTGAAGTCAGTGTGTAGTCTGAAGATCTTTCCCGCATCTCCAGGAAGACGGAGAAGAAAAAGAAAATCGTCAAGAGTACTGATCAGGCTTTGACTCCTGCTGCTATTCTGCGTGAAGAGCCCATTGATCTGTCCAGCGATGACGATCTTGCAGATGATTCTCTTGAGCAACTGATCAAGAGCAAGGAAGAAGCAGAGATCTTCAACAACTTGCCTCTCTTTGACATGGCAATCATCCATAACTTCATTGATGAGTGGTTTGACACACCAAATCTCAGCTTTGATGATCTGCAACTTCCAATTGGCCTCAGCGTCGCCTTCAATGGCGCCATTGCTTCTGAGCTAGCTATTGCTCAGTGCATCGTCGAACTGAAGCACAAGATTGACTATGAAAAGGCTCAGTTCAAGAAGCATGTGGCCACGCTCAACGTGCAAGATGTCAAGAATTTCAAGATCATGCTGCATGAGCTCAAAGAAGCCTTTCACAAGAAGCGTGAAGAAGCTCGAGGCTCCAGAGAGCGCATGAAGAGTCTGGCTGACAAGTGTGTGCTTGCCTACAATGAGGCTGAGAAGCACAAGGCTCTTGGACGTCCTAGCATTGACCCCAGGATGGCTGCAAAGAAGAAGAAATCGACTACCCAACCTGCACCTTCAAGTCAAGAAGCACCTCGCATTATCTTCCCAAGCAGCATGACTGGCTCGAAGCCTAAGGTCACTACTACCGCTTCAGAACAGAAGAAGACGAGGGCTGCCGAAGCTGAAGCTAGAAAGAGAAAGAATATTGAAGCCTCTGAAGCTGCTCCTTCCAAAAAGAAGCGCAAGATCAAGAAGAGTCGGGCTGCTCCCACAGAGCCCCTTGTTGTTGAACCCATCTCAGTGGTTCGTCCTGCATCTACAACCCAAGAACTTCGCATGACTGTTCATGAGCCTGCTTCCACAGAGGCTCCTGAAGTTGAAGAGATTCCAGCAGTTGATCCCATCACTGCTGAAGACATTGGTCATCATGACAATGTTGAAGATGATGAAGTTCTTCCTCAAATTGAATACAATGTGGTATCATCGCTTGTTCGTACGAACAGCGAAATCATCAGCATTGGTCATCCTCTGACGCCAATTGCTCAGGATGCTTCATGGGCTGATCGCCCATAAGAACAAGACTCCCCCCGCACTCCCCAACAACAACAAACCACACCATCCGTACAAGTTGAAGAGGATGAGGACCTTCCCACTCCATCTCCAAAGGCATCGCCTGTACTACAAAGGCTTCGCAAAGGACCAAGGCCTCAAGCCTCTCTTGCGAGCGTTCCAGAAGGAGAAGTGCACCATCAACCTGTTGCGCGTCAAGTGTTTTCAGAAGTCACTCCTGTTGTGAATGTCTCTGAGTCTGAAGCACCAGCTGCTGAAGACAATCCGGCTGCATCAGCCGATGATGAACGTCAAGAAGAACGTGTCCATACTCCCCCCATTCCTGAAGAAACTGTTCATGAAGTGAACGTGTCTATGCCTGACCCTCCAGCTCAGCAAGTGGAGGTTGAAAATCCTGAAGCTGCCACTACCAACGCAAGTGAAGCTCATGACGTTGTCATGACTGAAGCTAATGTGGAGCTTGAATCAAACAGTGTGCCTGAAACCAATGAGGCAACTGCTCCTGAAGCACCTGTTGTGCAGCCTGAAGCCTCAGCTGCTGCCACTGCTCCTGTTCCGCCACCAAGGCCCTATACAATCGAGCAAGCATACAACCATGGTGAGCTAATCACAGTAAGATGGCCTATTCTGGTCCCTCCGCCTACTGTCTCTGGTCCTCAATTTGACTATCACATTGAGCATAGGCCTCAGGTCCAGAAGCCAAAGCCAAGACTGCCAAGGATTCCTGGTACTACCACATCTGTTGGGTCTTTCAATGCAAATGGCTTCAAGAGCCACAACACATTCTTTGACAGCTCAAAGAACCCCTACACGAAGCCAAGAATATCATCAGATCGGTTCTGGAGTCATCAGCAGCGAAGCTATTACTCCTGCGTTCTGTATGATCAAGGGCGCATTTTCCCTCGTATGCGCCTCGACACTGAAGCCATTGCTGGACTGCCGTGCTTAGAAGAAGCACTTGACTGCTTTTGTGATGCTGGTCTGCTCAGCTTTATCACAGACAAAGAACATTGGAATGAAGAGCTATTGCTTCTATGCTACCCTCCACATTCGCGGCTACAACAGAGATATCAAGACATGGGTTCTCGAGTGGATGACAGGAAATGTTCATCATGAAGCCAAAGCTCTTGACATCATTGAGCTTACAGGCCTATCCACTCCCGGAGATCTATATGAACCTGGTTGTCAAAAACACCGCAATGCACTGGAGAGCATCTTCCATAAGCCTGAACCCAATATGAGCCAGATGTTGAGCATGATGAAGCCTTTGCCACGCGATGCTGAATATCCAAAGGATTTCTTTGTTGATGACCTTGAGTATCTGCCGCGCACCATATATTACATCATCAGGCGGACTCTATGGCCTATCAAAGGACATTCATCAGCTGCAAAACTTGAAGGAGACATGAAGACATTGGTCTTTTACATCCTTAATGGCATCAGCTTCAATGCACATGATTTCTTCATCAGGCAACTGGCTGCATCTGGATCTGACCTCTTCGGATTGAAATTCTATGCTCCATGGGTCATGCGCCTCATCAAGCAACACTCTGCTGTCAACTATCAACCATCTGCTCGCAATCATGTGATCTTCCTACCAGAGGTTGATATGTCAGTTGAAGCCATATACCCTGAACCTGCCAAGACACCTCTTTATCTTCAGAATGCTGAACATCAAAGCTTCACTCAGCCTATGGAAGGAGTCCAAGCTGTCACGCGTGTCTATCCGATGGCTGGAAATATTCGTCTGCCTCATCGTGCATCAACTGAAGCCACTGCAAGCACCATTGCTCAAAGGCCTCGGAAGCGCTCTCGGGTCCTAAATGACAGAGAACTTCTTGTGGCCCTACATCAGAAGCAAGATAAGCATCATTTTTGGCTGAAGCGTCAGATGCAAAGCCTCTTGGTGGATGTAAATCGCATTTGAAACCTTGCCACCAAGAATGCATTTGTCACTCACGAAACTTGTCAGCGTTCATGGAAGAGTTTGACCCTGCTCAGTGCTGAAGCTGATCTTCAAGACGATGGCTTCACTGAAAGATTCAAGTTTGACTCCACTCCTCCATGGAATGCTGTCCTACGAAGAACTCCATCTCTTGAAGACTCTGATTATTCTTCCTCCGCGGCAACTGTCAATGCCAATGTCATCGATGATGAAGACGATGCTACTTCACCGCCCCCTACTTCTGCACGCATCGACACTGCACCGAGTTCGTCTGCACCGCCAAAAGACAATGACAACCCTGCTACTTCAACTACTCCTCATGAGGACGAGTAGATGCTCTATGTCTTCAAACCTTTTTGGTCATTACTGACAAAAGGGGGAGAAGCGTATGAGTTTGATAGTCTTCAAGCGGGTTCATAAGGGCGGTTGCTTTATATTTTTGCCTAGTGCTTACAACTCTTGCTTTTTGATACACTTCGTTCTTTGAGTTGTAACACTTAAACTTGATGGTCGTCTGCTACTTATTTGCGTTTCCACGTGCGTTGATAACTTCCGCACTTAGATCATTCTGCAGACGTCCATTTTTCATTATGCATGTCATTCTCTTAGCTATATCTTTTCATGCATGATGAATTATCTTCATAAGTTGAAGAGGATCTCCACAAGTACAACCTGCCATGTGCATTTGCATTCCAAAAGCAAAATATTTATATGCACATCTTCAGGGGGAGCCCTTGCCACTTATGAAGACAATACGCTATCCTTTACAATTTCACATACTTCTTTCCCATTGAAAACTTCAACCAGTTTGTCATCAATCACCAAAAAGGGGGAGATTGTAAGTGCATCTAGTGCCACCCCTAGTTGGTTTTGGAGTATTGACGACAAAGTTGGTTGAGGGACTAATGCGTTTGTGAGAGTTGCAGGATAACGCAGGTAGTGTCCCTCATTGATTCGGTTTACCTACCGGAGATGAACCCTAAAAATGTATGAAGACATTGAAGACAATGGTGGTGTGTAAAGATATTCACACTGAAGTCTATGACATGAGAAGACATTGAGTGAAGACTATGGAGCGTGAAGACTGAGTCATTTCGTTGTTTCCTTTTCTTCTTTGTTGAGTCATAGGAACCACCGTACTGTTAAGTGGGGTCCAAGTGAACTAAGTCGGAGTGACTGAAGTGATGCTCAACCCAAATCCTATGTCTTCGAGCGAAGACAATGAGAGCAAATCTTATCCAGAGCTGGATGAGTCAGCTTTGCTTGTAGCCCAAGTAAAGTTGTTGTGTGTGTTTGAAATTTGACCGTTGGAACACGTGTCAGTTCCTTAGTGACCCAGGGTCATTTCGGACAAGTCAGGTCAGGTTGCCTTGTGGCTATAAATAGCCCACCCCTACACCATAAATTGGTGGCTGCTCAGAGTTAGTTTACGGCTTTTGTCATTTTGAGAGCAACCCACCTCGAAGCCTTTGAGAGAGAAATCCTGGCGAGGACAAAGCCTAAACACCCAGAGCCAAAGAGTGTTAGGCATCACTGAAGTCTTTCTGTCTGTGTGACCTGAAGACTTATTACACTTGAGGACTGTGTATCCTCCAGCCGGTTAGGCGTCGCGTTCTGAGCATCCAAGAGTCATTGTGGATTGCCGGGTGAACGAAGTCTGTGAAGGTTCGGAAGTCTACCTTGAAGACTTACCAGAGTGATTGGGCGAGGACTGGGTGTCCTTAGCTCAAGGGGAATAAGGTGAAGACACGGTCTTCTGAGTTGAATCTCAGCCTCCCTAACCAGACGTACAGTTGTCACAGCAACTGGAACTGGTCCAACAAATCATGTGTCTTCAACAAGTGACTGGTTCTATCTCTTCCCTCCTTTACTTTGAGTTTGTCTTCGTGAAGTCATTGCTTATCTGTCTTATCTGATTGACTTCATTGCTTGACTACTATTGTTGATTGTCTTCATACTATCTTCCATCCCGATCCTTACTACCTAGCTGCTATTAGTCTTCGTACGTTATCACCATTGCATACTTGACTATGGCTTGCTTTGTGTAGTTTATCTTCCGCTGCATATCAATTAGGTCATTTCTATTGTTTGTCTTCGAAACTACCATGTTTTGAATACTTTGATAAAAATCGCCTATTCACCCCCCTCTAGTCGATAACTAGCACTTTCACCAGCATCGTGAAGAACACTGAGGACTGGCTCGAAGCACGGCAGAGATTCCATGTCCACATGAGGAATATGTTCATGATCGAAGACTTTTTCTTTGTTGAACAGTATTGAGGAATAGAATTTTGCTTGACTAGCAGTCCAGAAACGCCTCTTCCTTATGCGAGCAGAATCATAGGGGTTGCAATCTGTGAAGAACACATGCTCGCTGAAGAAATCTTCAGCCTTGAACTTTTGCTTCTTTGAGAATGGATCCGTTGGCTTGGGCACTGGAGTGTCAGTGAGTTGCATCACAACTTCAGGAATCGCAATTCTCAGGTTCTTCAGGATGAGGAATTTCTGGTTCCTCTTCATTTGCAGTCTGCATGTTCAAAATATTAGCAGCAGCAGGTTCTTCAGCACTAGTGGCTGGAATTTCTTCATGTACAGACGAGGTGGGATGAGTTTCTTTAGAGCCCATTTTAACGGTTGGTGCAGGGGACTGAGGTATTTGTTGTAACGGGGTGAAGAGTGGAGAATTAGGGTGTTGACTTTTCCAAAAGTCATCATTCATCACGGGCGTTGTGCAGCCAATGTCCACGTCTTCATTTTCAGCTTCTTCAACGCCAGCCTCTTCAGCCGTGAACTGAGGCATTGGTGAGGAAGCAACAGGCGTTGAAGGGATCATATCCACTTCAATTTCTTCATCAAACTGCTCTGACGAAGTAGCAGATTGAGGTTCTTCCTCAGATCCGCTTGGGATCACATATTCTTCACCAAAAGGAACAAGGTCCTTTGATGGCATGGTGGAAATTGGAACAACATCAATTGGATTTTCAAGTGAGCTGTTCATAGGCTCCATCTTCTTTGGAGCTGAAGATTCCGAAGCACTTGATGCTTTCCTTTTCTTCACTGTAGCTCGCTCTGCAGCCTTGGTCTTCTTCACATATAATGCAGATGGAAGGATTGGAGTTGGTGTAGGCGCAGGAGGAGCTGACGAATCTGGTTGATTTTCTTCAGGCGCAACTGATGCAGTTGCCCTGACTTCTTCAGTTTCTTCAGGCACACCACTAGTGGATGCCCTGGCAATTTCTTCAGTGGCTGGAATGGAGTCATCAGCCCTGGAACTAGCATTTTCATTAGCAGCCTGAATGTCATCAGCGGTGCTGGCATGTTCTTCAGTTGGCTGAGCAAAAGCTTCATCTTGAGGAATTTCTTGTTGCGATGGGGCTGCAACATTGGTGAACTTCTCAGTCAGTTTAACAAACCTGACTTTGGCTCCTTGCCAATCAGCATAATAAGCATTGAAATCATCGCTGGGGGTTTTGATTTCAGACTGGATCTTGAGGAGTTCATCAGTTGTCATTTTGACAACGTTTTTCCTCAGGAACTTCTCTTTCCTGAACTGAGCCTTCTTGATCTGCTTGGCCTTCTCAAATTTCCATTTCTCTTCAGTGATGAAATGGGTCAGCATGTGACTTTGGCCAGGAGTCAAATGAAAATCAGGCATAGGAGTGTTTGGGTCCTTGTGCCAGAGATCAATGTAATCTAGGATCGCCCTTGGATCCAAAAGCAGTGGCACATTTGTGCCTTTGGCTCTAGCGACCCTTTCTTGTCTATCTCTCATGATTTCTGCAAGTTCATCATCATCAGCTTCATTGTCAGATGGCACTTGGAAGGCAACCTGTTTCTTCTTCGGACTTGGTCGAGGACCTCGACCAGCCGTTGCCTTTGTCTTCAGCAGAGTGGGGCCTGATGAAGATTTTGGTGCAGCTGAGGAACTCGCTGAGGCACCAGAGGCAATAGAGATGACTGTAGTCCTTTGGCACGTGGCCAGATGTACAGGTGTTGAGGACTTTGCCGGAGAAGCTGAGGACTTTGGAGGAGCAGGAGCAGCATGAGGAACTGGCCGTGAGGGATTTGAAGATTCTGGCCGTGAGGGCATTGCTGAGGAACTTGGTCGTGAGGGCATAGTTGGTGAAGCACTTGGCTTGTGAGCGGGCTTCTTTGCCATTGATTTTCTAGGCCTGACAGAGGCCTCAATGGCAGCAGCAGCAATAGAGTCTTCATTGATTTTCCTCACTGCTTCTTTGGCTTGTCTCGCCAACTTGGCTTGGCGTTTGGCCCATTCTTCAGGAAAATCCTCACCACGCTTGATGCTGGTGGGGTTAGCTTCCTGGCCAGGTGCCAATGGAGCTCTTGGGCATGGAGGATTTAGTGCGAATTTCTTCATATACTTTGGAGTTACATATCTTTACTCCCTCCATTCTCTTGCCCATCTCCTTTCAATCTTTTGTATGCGCACCTTGCGCTGATTTTTATTTTCCTTTCCGAACTTACCCTCATTAGGTGTGCAATAACCAGCATAGATGTCCTCAGGTATTTCAAAAGCAGTCATGACCTCAGGCTTCTTTCCTCCTTTCTGCGGCTTCTTACCGTCTGCCATATTCTTCAGATGAGGAATTTGAACAATCGAATTCTCTGAAGAGTTATGCAACTTTTCTTCGAGGAATGCTGCAAATTAGTTATGTTGATGAGAACCTAGTGATTCAGTAGCGGACATGAGTACCTTTGAATAGAGTATAGTTGCGAGGAATTTGGAGAGGTCATATGCGTTCTCAAAAGGTTTTTCAAGAAGAACAAGTTTGAGGATTTTGACCAGATGAGCCTTGAAGAATTTCACTAAGCATTCTTTGTCTTAGGTTCCAGAGTTGTATAGATCGAGGATCCACACAATTGAGGAATCTTGAAGAAAAATGATGCTTAGAGAAACAAATCAAGAACAGATGACTAGTGAGGTGTTTTGTGTGTGAGAATTCGAAGAATAAAACACCTTTGAAGATTTTGTAGAGAAAATTTGAATCAAAGAGGGCAGTAAAAGTAACTTTTAGTTACCCTTGATGAAGAACACGACAAACTGTGAAGTAGAACAGTGAAGTTCGTCGGTGTAGATCTTCCACGCCCTAACTCGGCGGAGGAAGACAGCTACGGCGGCGGCGGAGTGAAGATTTCAGCGGCCGGCGCGAGTACGACGGCGACGAGGTCGAGGCAGTGAAGCTCTTCCTCACCAGCGACGATGGAGTAGCGGCGGCACTAGGGTTTGAGAAGCTCGAGCGAGAGAGAGAGCGATCGAGCGGAGTAAAGGAAGTGAGGAAGGGGTGAGGGGGTATTTATAGTCGCAGTTAAAAACTGTTCGCCCAAAGATTTAGGACGAACATGCCCCTGACCCTTCTCATTCACATGACATGTGTCACCCACGTACTGAAAAGTGGAGATTGTGTTAGATCGTGGGTGAATAGATAAGTCTATCGTGGGATACGTGACGGTTTGAGCGGCAAAATCGAAAATTTGGATAAGATAAGTTTTAGGTTCCGTTCGCAAAATTCTTCAGCTGACAAGGACACAGTGAAGATTTTGAACGAGTTTCAAATAGAACGCACATGAAGAATTTGTGAATAGACTGGGTTGAGTATAGCATAGAGGGGGAAGGGTCCGATCACATTCTCTTAGCTGAAAATGCAACTTGAAGAAATAGCCATAAGTGAATGTTGTAGAGGACATAAACCCATATATATATATATATATATATATATATATTATATTATATATATATATATATATCCAATGAAGAAAAACGATGGATATAGTGAAGATTTTGCAAAGTTGAAGAATTTGGAAAACTGAAGAATTTCAAAACTGAGGAATTTAAAAAATGAAGATTTTCAACTTTGGTGGTGGCGTGACCCACCGTATAAGAATGATGATTTCAGACACCGCGTACAATTGTCGTAGGGTTCTGAGAATCAAATTCTTCATTAATTTCTTCACACTTAGAGTGTTATTCTTCATTGATTGAAGAAAAACGTTTCTTCATGTGTTGCACATCTAAGTCATCAATTTTGCATAAGTGTTAGGATGAGTGTCCTTTTTCAAAGAACATTCGAAGATTCTAGGATATTTAGCTCACACCGCAACTTGCTAAATCTCTTCTCATCCAAGGGCTTTGTGAAGATATCAGCTAGCTGTTCTTCAGTCTTCACGTGCTCGATGGAGATGTCGCCCTTCAACACATGATCACGAAGAAAATGATGACGAATCTGAATGTGCTTTGTCTTCGAGTGCTGAACTGGGTTGTGAGCAATCTTGATGGCACTCTCATTGTCACAGAGGAGAGGCACATTCTTCATGTTGACGCCATAGTCCTTGAGGGTTTGCTTCATCCATAGCAGTTGAGCACAGCAAGAACCAGCAGCAATGTACTCAGCTTCTGCAGTAGACAGTGATACGCAGTTCTGTTTCTTCGAGGACCAATAGACCAAAGATCGTCCGAGGAAATGACAAGTACCAGATGTTGACTTGCGGTCCACACGATCACCAGCATAGTCAGAGTCAGAATATCCAATGAGATCAAAAGTAGAGCCCTTGGGGTACCATAATCCTAGTGTTGGTGTGTGAGCTAGATATCGAAGAATATGCTTCACAGCCTTATGGTGTGATTCCTTCGGTGCAGCTTGAAATCGGGCACACATGCAAACACTAAGCATTATATCTGGCCTAGATGCACATAAGTACAATAAAGAACCAATCATGGAGCGGTATACCTTGTGATCGAAGTCAATACCATTTTCATCAGTGCATAGATGGCCATTTGTGGGCATAGGAATTTTGACGCCTTTGCAATCTTGCATGCCGAATTTCCTCAGAACATCCTTGAGGTATTTCTCCTGAGATATGAATATGCCATTGTGCTGTTGACGAATTTGAAGACCTAAGAAGAATTTCAACTCTCCCATCATAGACATTTGATATTCTTCACTCATCATATAGGCAAATTCATCACTATAACGTTGGTCAGTACAGCCAAAGATAATATCATCAACGTATATTTGGCACACAAACAGTTCACCATCATAAGATTTAGTAAAGAGAGTAGGGTCGAGTGAACCGGGTGTGAAGCCATTCTTCACGAAGAATTCCTTCAAAGTATCATACCACGCCCGAGGGGCCTGCTTGAGGCCATAGAGGGCCTTGTTGAGTCTGAAGACTTTGTCAGGATTCTTTGGATCTTCAAAACCTGGGGTTGAGCAACATATACTTCTTCCTCAAGCTTACCATTGAGGAATGCACTTTTCACATCCATTTGATATAAAGTGATATTATGATGGTTAGCATAAGCAAGTAATATGCGAATAGCCTCAAGTCTAGCAACAGGTGCAAAAGTTTCATCGAAATCAATTCCTTCAACCTGTGTGTAGCCTTGAGCTACAAGTCGTGCCTTATTCCTCACCACAAGGCCATTTTCATCTTGCTTGTTGCGGTAGATCCACTTTGTGCCAATGATATTATGCTTGCGAGGATCTGGACGTTTGACCAGTTCCCAGACATTGTTGAGCTCGAACTGATGTAATTCTTCTTGCATGGCCTGAATCCACTCAGGCTCCAGAAATGCTTCATCTACCTTAGTGGGCTCTGTGATGGAGACAAAAGCATAGTGCCACAAAAGTTAGATAAATGTGAAGCTTTTGAGCGTGTGAGAGGACCTGGTGCTCGAATGTCATCGATGATCTTTTCCACTTGCACTTCTTTTGCAATGCGAGGATGAGCTGGTTGTCGTCGAGGAATTTGATCAGCATTTTCTTCAGCACCATTTTCTTCAGCATTTTCATCAGGTGCATCAGCTCGATTTTCTTCACGTTCTGGAATGAATTCTTCAGTAGATTCTTCGATAGGAATGACATCCTTAGTAGCCTTGAACTTGATAGAATCCTCAGGTGTTGGTTCATCTATCACAGAAGGTAGGTGCTCTCTTTGCAAGCCATTAGTTTCATCGAACCACACATCTACAGTTTCAACAACCTTGTGAAGAGCGTTGTTGAAGACTCTGTAGGTGTGCGAGTCCTTTCCGTAACCAAGCATAAAACCTTCATGTGCTTTCCGTGCAAATTTAGCATTGTGATGAGGATCTCTAATCCAACATTTAGCACCAAAGACTTTGAAATAACTCACATTTGGTTTCTTGTGAGTGAGGAGTTCATAGGCAGTCTTCTTGAAGAATTTGTGAAGATATACCCGATTGATGATGTTGCACGCAGTATCAATTGCCTCAATCCAGAAACAACGAGGCGTCTTGTATTCATCAAGCATAGTACAAGCCATTTCAGCGAGGATTCTGTTCTTGCGCTCCATGACGCCATTCTGCTGAGGAGTATAAGGAGCAGATAACTCATGAGTAATACCAAGTTCATCAAGATAGCCATCAACACCGGAATTCTTGAACTCGGTCCCATTGTCAGTTCTGATGTGCTTGATCTTCACACCAAAGTTGGTTGAAGCCCTCGAGGAAAATCGTTTGAAGATTTCATGCACTTCATGTTTGTAAGTGACAATGTGTACCCATGTGTAACGAGAATAGTCATCAACAATAACAAAGCCATATAGAGATGCATCATTTGAAACAGCAGAATAATGATTAGGACCAAAGAGATCCATGTGAAGCAATTGGAATGGACGAGTAGTGGTCATGATAGTCTTCGCTGGATGCTTGGCCTTTGTCATCTTTCCAGCTTCACAAGCTCCGCATAAGTGATCCTTGAGGAATTTGACATTCTCAATGCCAATGACGTGCTTCTTCTTCGCAAGCGTGTTCAGATTCCTCATGCCAGCATGACCAAGTCGTCAATGCCATAGCCAGCCTTCTGAAGCTTTTGCCAGTAAGCACACGGCTGGTTGTGGTCCTGTAGAGAAATCAACAATATACAGATCTCCTCTCCTAAAGACTTCGAAGACTTTGGAATGGTCAGCTTCCATGATCACAACACAACGATACTTGCCAAAGACAACAACATATCAAGATCACAAAGCATTGAGACTGACATGAGGTTGTATCCTAAGGACTCGACAAGCATGACTTTGTCCATGTGTCGATCCTTTGAGATCGCAACCTTACCTAGACCCAATACCCTACTTTTGCCTTTGTCAGCGAAGATGATATGCTTCAGATGTGACGGTGATAAGGGAGCATCCATCAATAGACTCTTGTCACCTGTCATGTGATTTGTACATCCACTATCGAGAACCCACTCGTTTGATTTGGGCTGATCATCTTGCAGATGAATTAGTGCATCTTACGAACTCATATACTTCATCAGTGAGGAATATGATATCAAATTCAGCAGATGAATTTCATCAAAGAGTAAAAACAGATATAGCAGTATGAGGACGTGTGAAATGAAAGTTCATTTCATCATGATTCGCCTGCGTCCTTTCAGGCACTTTAGTCAGGTCCCCAGCAAATTCTTCAGACGTTAAGGCACGTCTAGAGACCTGACCCTGCATAAGAGATTAGTTCTTTTTCTTCACCACCCACATCTGAAGGGGTGGCAAAAAGTTCATCACTCTACGAGAACCATATGAGAAAGGTGGCATAGAAGCCAATCCATTTCGTTTCATATAAGAGGGGTTAGGGTAAGCATATGAATAAGCAGAGAAATTCTTCGAGGACTTATGAACATAATGATTTGAAGAATAATGCGCATATTCATAGCCCTTAGCTCTACCCTGCGAAACAGAAGGGTTAGCACGATGATGATCATATGAGGACTTTGATCCATTTGAGGAATTTGATCCATGTGAAGAATTAGCTCCATATGAAGAATTGGATCTGGGGTTCCTGTTCTTCACAGGTGGTGTCATGAGGACATTTACCTGAAGACTTTCAACATAACTTTTGGGGACCCAGATTTTCTTCATAGGGGAACCGTTCCTGCAGTTAGTCCCAACATATCTAGCAAATACTTCACCATTCTGATTTTTGAACAGTTTATAGTTGGAGTCAAATGACTCATCAGAAGAATGAGGAGATTCACATGTAAAGCCAGATAAGTTAGATGGATCAACTGGAGGTCCCTTTGCAGCAACCCATGAGGTTTTGGGGTACTGCTCAGGCTTCCAATATGTTCCATCAGCATTGAGTTTCCTCTCAAAGGCAATACCCTCTTTCCTAGGGTTTCTGTTGAGGATCTGCTTTTTGAGCACATCACAAAGAATCTGATGCCCTTTGAGGCTTTTGTACATGCCTGTCGTGTACAATTCCTTCAGCCCTGCATCATCAGTAGTACTAGCAATGTCCTCAGATGAGGAATTTGTGCAGAGGCAGGTGAAGAATTTGTAACACTTGAAGCATTTGAACATTCAGGTGAAGAATTAGCAGATTCACGTTCAATGCACTTTAAGCATGGAGGAACAAATTCTTCCTGAGAAGCGCTGATTTGTTGAGCTAGCAATGAATCGCGCTCCTTCTGAAGATCTTCATAACTCACTCTTAGCTTCTCAAGATCTTGCTTTCTTTGAAGAAATTCATAAGAAAGCTTCTCGTGATCAGATAAGAGAGTTTTATGATGACTTTGAAGGTTGTCAAACTTAGACTGAAGTCTCTGAAGATTTTCAGTTAAGTCTTTAGTGCGGTCCATTTCATCACCCAACATATCATCACTTTTGTCTAGCATGTTTTGAAGTTTTTCAATAGCCTTTTGTTGTTTCACAGCAATCTTAGCAAGTTTAGAGTAGCTAGGCTTAAGATTTTCATCAGATTCATCCTCACTAGATTCAGAGGAGGGGTATTTTGTTACCTTGGCACCCTTTGCCATGAAGCAATAGGTGGGAGCATAGTCATCATTATCTTCGTCAGCCTTGTTGGTGAGGTCAATTTCTTCAGAGTTGAAGATGGACTTGCTGACGAATGTAGTAGCGAGAGCCAGACTCGCCACACCAGACTCGGACTCCTCAGATGCCTCCTCTTCCTCATGTTCCTCAGATTCAGCTTCAGAGTCCATCTCCTTGCCAATGAATGCCCGAGCCTTCTTGGAGCTGCTCTTCTTGTGAGATGAAGACTTCCAGGATTTTGATGATGAAGATTTTGACGATTTCTTCTTCTTCTTAGCATCATCAGAACTGTAATCCTTGTATTTCTTCTTCTTTAATTCCTTTTCCCACTGAGGACAATCTTGAATATAGTGACCAGGTTTCTTGCATTTGTGGCATAGCCTTCCCTTATAGTCACTTGATGAGGAATCACTGCTCCTTGAGGATTTTCCAAGACGACCACGTCTTGAGAACTTCTGGAACTTCTTCACGAGCAGTGCTAGCTCCTGGCTCAATTCTTCAGGATCACCAAGGCTACTACCAGAATCTTCACATTCAGATTCAGACACAGCCTTGGCCTTCAGGGCACGTGTTTTGCCATAGCTTGAACCATAGAGATCTCTCTTTTTAGCAAGCTGGAACTCATGAGTATTTAGCCTCTCGAGGATATCAGCGGGATCCAGTGACTTGTAGTCAGCACGTTCTTGTATCATCAGTGCCAGAGTATCAAATGAAGAATCTAGCGATCTCAGCAATTTCTTCACCACCTCATGGTCAGTGATGTCAGTGGCGCCAAGCGCTTGAAGCTTATTTGAGATGTCAGTGAGGCGATCGAAGGTTTGCTGAACATTTTCATTGTCAAGTCTTTTGAAGCGGTTGAAGAGATTGCGAAGAACGTCAACACGAGAGTCACGTTGAGTTGAGACTCCTTCGTTTACTTTGGAGAGCCTATCCCAGATAAGCTTAGCAGTTTCCAAAGCACTCACTCTTCCATACTGTCCTTTGCTCAGATGGCCACATATGATATTCTTCGCTTAAGAATCGAGTTGCTTGAATCTCTTCACATCAGCAGCATTCAGGGAAGGTGTGACTGAGGGAACACCATTTTCCACAACGTACCAGAGACCGTTGTCAATTGCTTCAAGATGCATTCGCATCTTATTCTTCCAGTAGGGGTAGTCCGTGCCATCGAAGGTAGGACACCCAGCGGAGACCTTGATCATACATGCGGTCGACATAACTAGAACTCCAGGTGGTTAAACCAAAATCACACAGAACAAGGGAGTACCTTGCTCCGATACCAATTGAAAGTGCGTTATATCGACTAGAGGGGGGTGAATAGGCAATTTTTATGATTTCTTCACTGAGGAATTTGCTGGTGAGGAAATTCCTTAGCGAAGAACTACTTGCAGCGGAATAAGTACTCAGAAGTAAGCATAACAGAATACAGCATGGTCATCATGATGAAATGAAGACAACACAGAGTACAGAAAGCGTAATCACAGGATAACACAAGATGAAGACAAACAGACTGAAGAAATTGAACTGAGGAAATTGAGAAAGTCTTCAGTCAAAGTCTTCAAACACAGATATGAACAATCACTCAACACAGTAATGAGGAAATGAAAGAGTTGAGGAAATAGAACCAGTAAGGTTGGTGAAGACAATGATTTGGTAGACCAGTTCCAACTGCTGTCTCAGTTGTACGTCTGGTTGGAGCGGCTGAGTATTTAAACTCGAGGACACACAGTCCCGGACACCCAGTCGCTGAGCACGCAGCTCAGGACACCAAGTCCTCACCGTATTCTCCTTGAACTAAGGTCACACAGACCTCGTCCAATCACTCGTGGTAAGTCTTCAGGCGACTTCCAAACCTTCACAGACTCGGTCACTCGGCGATCCACAATTCCTCTTGGATGCTCTAGACCATGACGCCTAACCGTCTGGAAGAAGCACAGCCTTCAAAGGTAACAAGCATCGGATCCACGCAGGATCAATCTCTTCAGTGATGCTCAATCACTTTGGGGTTGTAGGTGTTTGGGTTTGGGTTTTTCCTCACTCGATGATTTTCGCTCAAAGTCCTCGGAGGATGGGTTGCTCTCAAATGACAAGTGTCAGTTTCTCTCGGAGCAGCCAACCAGCTAGTGGTTGTAGGGGGCGGCTATTTATAGCCTAGGGAGCAGCCCGACATGATAAGACATAAATGCCCTTGTCTGATATGACCGTTAGGTGGATAAGATATTTTGGGACAGCTGGCGCGCAGCACAACAATGGTCGGAAATTTGACTCTCAAATTCCTCAGGTCTATCATGTTCCTCACTATGTAGGCAATCCACACTGGCGAATTCCTAACTCCTCAGTCAGAACAAATTCCTCAGCGACTAGAAGAACTTCGTCTCTGTCACTGAAGAAATGACTGAACTATATGAGATTTCCAAAGGCTTCACTCGAAGGGATTGGTAGGTGTAGGATTTTGAGTTGAGCATCACATGGAAATTTTTCCTTAGTATTTCCTCGACCCCCTTTAACAGTACGGTGTTTCCTATGACTCAAGAAAGAGAAAAACAAAACTATGAAAATGAAAGTCTTCAAGCTTCATATTCCTCGCATGAATATCAAGTCTTCACGGAGACACCAATTTCTTCACTTTTAAAGTCTTCATGAAAGTCTTCAGGAATACCAAAATCTTCAGTCGAAGATATTCATTTTTAGGGGTCGACTTTCTCTGTAAATATCAAACTCCTCATAGACCTGTGTACACTCATAAACACATTAGTCCCCTTAACCTATAAGTCTTCAATACACCAAAATCACTAAGGGGCACTAGATGCACTTACAAAAATCATCTAGTTTTTATAAGAAAGCTAATCTATTTTAAGATTCATGGAATTATGCGTTGTAAGACAAAGTAAAAACAAATAATGGCAAATCATGTAGAAAAACATTTGGGCAATTATGATACGAAAGATTCTAGAACAAATAAGAAGTGCTTGTGTTTTGATGTTTGTGCATTATGCTTAAGTTCAACCATGGATTCTTCTAGATTATACATGTGGCGAAATCTGGTGGAATCTAGATGATATCCAACGGCCAATAGTGCTCAAATTTGCCATCTTTGGACCTTCAGATTTGCCTCATCCAACGACCATCTTTCAAAGTTAAAGTTACCCGCTCACGATATAAATATATATATATATATATATAATATATATATATATATATAATATATATAGGGGTATAGATATAGATATGTGATGCGAAAGCCGCCCATCATCTCCAATTACATGCACGGATGCGATATGGGCAAATGATGTCTGCCATCGGTATCTCAAATTCAAATCAGTCTGACCTTGTTCAATGTGTATACATTACAACATGCTCGTTTCCAAAGCACACCGTGCAGATCTCCGTTATATTCATGCATGCATGGGTTTCAAACATCAGGACCTCTTATTCAAATATTTGAATTCAACTTTACATTGATTATGAGCTCACCTATTCTTTTACACCCACACAGTAGTCTTCTCTTTATAATTATACCACTAACTTTTTCTCGTGCATGCATGCACACACACTACCAGTCGGCATTATCTATCGCACGCATGCAATCTTTTTCTTCAGGTCGGTCTCCCATGAAGGCACACACCCACACACATCCCCCTCTCCCTCATACCGGGCATTCTTTATCTCTCACACGTGCATGCGCAACGATCAATGTTCCTCTATGTATGTGTGTATATAGATAGGTCTTTCATATTTTTCCACACAAACCGATCAATCGATATATCCAGTGAGGTATCACCCTCTTTCCCACATCAACATCGATCAATCTATACCTCTCCCACGTCCACATCGATCAATCTATACCTCTCTATATAGGATTAACATAAATAGCTAATACACCCACATTAATTATATATCCAATGCCCCCCTCTCATCATCCATGCCTTCCGCTTCATCTCTCAGATGCGTGCACAATGGCGAAGACAAGGGGCAGTAAGGGCCCTGCCCCCCCCCCTAACATCACTATATATCGAGGCTAATATGAATGTGATCATTAGAAAATTGCTGCTAAAAAGGTTTAATTTCATGAATTGACCCTCCTCGTAAAGGATTAGCAATGCTTGGCCCCCTATCTCATTTATTTTTCATGGCTCCGCCACTGCGTGCAACAGCGCATGTGTTCGCCCCCTCTCTCTAAATATCGATCTCGCACGTGTGCATTCCTTCATAGTCTCCCTCCACTCGGCCCCTCGCACCATCTTCTAGCCCCCCACCGGATTTTGCCACATGTACAATCTAGCAGACCCCATGGTTGAACTTAAGCATAATGCACAAACCTCAAAACAACAGTGGTTCTCTTTTGTTCTAGAATCTTCTGTATCATAACTGCCCAAACTTTTTTTCTAGTTGAATTGCCATTATTTGTTTTTACTTTATGCTCTACAACGCACAATTCCATGAATCATAAAATAGATTAAGGGCTTCTTTGATTCAAAGGATTCTCAAAGGAATTTTGGAGGATTCTAATCATTAGGAATTTTTCCTATCTTGGTTGTTTGATTCATAGGATTGTAAACCATAGGAATTTTTCCATATGATTCATTTGCACTAGATTTCACAGGAAACATCCCATCCACTCAAACCTCTTTGAAAGAATTATGCATTTTTTCTATGCACAATCAAACACTCGTACAATCCTGTAGGATTCAATACGACATTCCACTATAATCCCATGTTTTTCCTATTCACGCGTTCTTAGCTTTTTTATAAAAACTAATTTGATTTCGAATGAGATGAACTATAAGAATTAAACGAAGGGCTACATCACGCATATATGACTAAGAGCTTACATGCTATACTGTGGTATTTATTCATAATTTGGTTGCAAAATCTGATGCGTGCAATGCACGTGTAAATTACTAGTACTTCGAGTATGAGCAAAACACGTAAATTAGAATACCAATGGCACGCTACATAGTGTCTCTCTTACAGTTCATGAAGCCACGTGGCACATGTGGAGGCGTTGTCGCGACCTCCTTGCGTGGATTGATCACAGTGACGTGCTGCTGGTTCCAGAAGAATGTACTCGTCCTCCCTGAGCCATACTGGCGATACATGCACGAAGCGAAGATGTGCATGCACGCCACGCACGCACTCATTCCCTCGCACGCACACGCGGGTACACAGACGGACCCAATTTTGTACCAAGATCCACCCCATGTGATAATTTGATGTGTGTAAAGTCGTTCACTTCATTGATCGTCAATTAATACAGCGCATGCAAATTGAGTGGACGTGAGGGCGGAAGAAAGACATTATTACTCCACTGCGCGCATGTGAGTAGTTAAATCATGGGTTGCTAGTAGTACTTCCATTGGTCTCCTTCGTATTTTGTGCCAATTTTTGACAGTAACATAATATTTACGCATTTGAGCAGTGTAGTCTACTTGAAATTTATGTTCCACTAAACTCATCGGGAGCCGTTTCGGGCCTCGAAACCAAAACCATCAATTAATCTTTACCTTGTTCCCATCACATTGGAAAGCCTGCTCACACCTACTAGTACTATGTACCAAACATGAACGTGTTCCCACTATGCAGGTATTAGTACTACTAGTGCTAGTACTTAGGTTATAAAAAGGGGAACTACCTAACCGAAAATTACTCTACCTTTCCTCCTCATAAGTGCTTCTTCTTTGTCCGTCGTTGCCATGGCCGGTGAGCAGAGCTCTAGGTCGAGAACTACTCGTAACCAGGGAGCGGCAACCAAGGCTGCGGAAAAAAAGAGAGGGCTCGCCGCCACGCAGAGACCTCAAAAGATCTCTCACGGGCAGGCGATGGCTCCCAGGAGCGCCCTAGCCTCGGAGGCGAACATGCCGAGCCGGTGGAGCTGGAGTCGTTATCCCTCGACGGCATGCCCGATCAGCTCAATAAGCACCTCAATAAGCAGAAGGAGTTCATCCAAGGCTTGACGGAGTTGCTTAAGGAGAGCCTCGACGACATGCCCGCTGAGCTCAATCAGCAAGGGGAGTTGACCGCCGGCTTGGTGATGTTGCTAAAGAAGAGCATTGCCTCGAAGAAGAAGGCGACCGGCGAAATCCTGCGACTTCAGGAGGACAAGGAGAAGCTCTGCCACGAGATCGACCTGTTGAAGGAGAAGAATGCCGGCTGGAAGAAGCTGCATGAGAATAGTAGTTCCTCGATGAAGATGCTGCAGGCCCTCGTCATGGAACAGAAGGAGGAGTTGGCGAAGCTCCGCATCGAGCACCCGACTGCTGTCAAGGTATGTAATGCGGTCGTGGAACAGATGATGAAGGCTCGCATCGAGAAATCCCGCGTCATGGACAGAATGAAGAAGATGGCAGAGGAGACGCGCAAGGAGATGGAGGTCGTGGACGCGATGAAGAAGCAGTTACGACTCCGTGGCGAATTAGATCATTTGGGGTGATAATCTTCCTTCTTCTTTTGCTGTTGTGTTTCATCTTTTGCTTCGGGTGTTTCACCGCACGTGTCACGTTCTCTGCGAGGCATGAATAGAATAATGGTTTTTGTTTTTTGAGGGAATGAATAGAACAATGCTAACAATGAGATGACTAGCAAATTAGATCATTTTTATCGCCATATGGCACTGGGCTGCCGCGTTTCGTGCTCCTCCGTCACAGTACTACTCCAGTGGAAAACTTGAGTATACCGCATGGTTCTTTGCTCCTCCTCGATCAGGTCGTCGGCGCATTTATACGAGCAGTCAAATCACAAGGCCCCGCCTTCCAGCAGTAATGAGCCGTCAAATCACAAAGGCCCTCGCCTCTCGTGAAACCGAGCAAGCTAGACTGCCCCGCCCTCTAGCCTTTAAAAAATGTATACTTTTGTACAACAGTAGTATCGATGGATTGCGCCATGGAGCAAAACTTGAAATTAAAAAAAAGGTGGTACATATAGAGAGCGCTCGTCGCCAAATTATGCATATAGTACTATTAAAAAGGCTAGTCACAATAATGGTGTCCAGCACAACCCACCCCTCAAATAAAACTAAGCACCCTGGAATTCTTTGACAAAACTAAGCACCCTGAAATTCTTTGACAACTAAACTGCTGGCTATATGATGTTGGCCATATATATTATATGTATATAATGTGAATAAATGAGTGGTAGTACTATACCAACTAAAATATGAAATGTAAGAAATACTAGTATGTACTTACTGAAGAGTTAAAGTAACAAGAAGAAACATAACATAGTTCTGCTGGGGACTCAGCACAACACACCCCTCAAATTAAATTAAGCACACCTAAAATTAAACTTTGCAACTATTCCGGTAGACACTGCATTAGAACCACCATGAGCAACGACACTGCCACCTTACTAGGAGTCCTCGTCCACGTCCTCGACTTCGTCCTTGTCCCTCTTCCTCTTGGCCGATACTTCTTTGCTTGAACCGCCAACTTGGCTGTTGCTCTTCATCCAACCCTTGTAGATATTGAAACAAAGGTAGCCATCCATTGCAGCATACTGGATGTGGTCTATATCTAGTATATTCCGCTGCCATGCATGACGATGAAACGTGTATGGAGGTTTCTCCAGTTTACCGTACGAAGGATGAACCATGGCTCCTGCCAGGGTCAGCATTGAAGGCTGATGAGAGGACACCAGCCGATTCTTTTGGAGGTCGAAGGTGTTGCCTACAACGAGGCCTATCCGATGCAGGACTTCTTTGTAGTTACCAAAGTATACAATAAGGAATTTGACTAGGTTGCTCTCGAGGAAGTCCTTAAAATCATGGCACTCAACGTCGGCATGGCATAGGTGGTAGACCAAGCATAATTCATGCACGCAAACTTGGATCACGGCGGGCTTCTTCCTCTCTTCATCCTTTAGATCCTTCTCTCGTCCCACCATTGTGGTGTACTCAACATCTAGCCCGGCGACCCACTCATCATGTGAGTCTTCGAACATGCGTCTGAAGCGAGAAAGGCATCCTTTCACCGTCGCGGAAGAACGGGTGTAGATGACGTCGAACTCATCGCCGGTGATGGTTCTAACCTTGTACTCACCGCCGATCGGGGAGATTTGGGACGCCATGGATTTGGGAGGAGGGTTAGGATTAGTGGAACTGCCGTAATGTGAATGGACGGGACGACTAGGAGCGAACCGCCATAGTATTAAAGGACGTGAGGGGACGAGTAGGAGCGAACTGCCAGCGTGCAAACGGCAGGGTAGTGGATTTCCATTCTCCCATGATACGGGCTTCCGAGAGCCCTTGGATCGGAGATCGAATGCTTGCATGGCGTGATTCTAGACCAATGGGAGAATATCCTATCCTGGAGGGTTATTCTGCAAATTTTCAGCAACTTAGCATGCGACCGTTTGATCTCAGATCCAAGGGCTGCCAGCAGCCCGTATCATGGTCGCGCCTACCACGACCGTCGCCTCGCTCGCGCGGTCGCGCCCTTGGAGATTTAACACGGTGCCTTAGGCTATCTGATGTTGGCATGTCATACATAGTCATCACTTAGTCACTCATACTACAACAAGGTTGGCTATAAGGTTGGCTATAAGTGTATTTTTTTTACTCCTCTCTATCTCTTTCTTCGTACTCCCTCCGTCCCATAATATAAGAACGTTTTTGACACTAGTGTAGTGCCAAAAACGTTCTTATATTATGGGACACAGGGAGTACTAGTATTTATTGCATTTGCCAAGGAGTGACCTCTTCCAATGAAATGGTGTTTCTAAGTTTGCTTCATTTAATTAGCTATAGACTCAAAATTGTCTTTTCACCTAGGTACACGCGCTTAGCACCGTTTCTTCCTTGGGTCACCAAACTAGTCTCTCTCTTCTTGATTAACTTGCCACATCAGACTTTATGCCTATGTGGCAAGCTTAAGCACCTGTAGGAGCAAGTAAGGTGCCCGTCCGTTGCACGGAAGAGTGAAATGCATTGATTGGGGTGTTGTTTATTTTGACAAAGGATGTGGGGGTCATCTCATGTGCAACCGGGTCGACGTGTCAAGCACCAAATAACAGTGCAGAAAAGCAAGGGGGACGCACCCCATTCGTACCGGCCCAGTGTTAGTAATGAGCAATGAGACATCAAATCACAATGCCGCACCTTCCCAGACGGACGAAGCAACCATTATTTCACACTTCGGTTCGACATCATCTCAAACCACGTACTAGTATTGCTTCTGCCTCAAGAGGGACACGCGCATCGCCTTGGTACATCATGACACGTGGGACCGCATGACAGGCCATGCTCCCCCGCCGATCACTGGGTAAAATCACCTCATTTTTACTATACTTCCTCCAGATCGGTTTACTACATGGCATGCACGTTGTTCTAGGTTGAGAATTTAACTGGCTATATATATATATGATGAACAATATGCTAGCCTTTTAAAAAATGTATACTTTTGTACAGTAGTACTCCACTATCGATGGATTGCGCCATGGAGCAAAAATTGAAATTTAAAAAAAAGGTGGTACATATAGAGAGTGCTCGTCGCCAAATTATGCATATAGTACTATTAAAAAAGCTAGTACGTGCTTAATTGGGGTGCTAAATTCTATTAAAGAAATACTAGTACTAGTATGTACATACTGAAGAGTTAAAGTAACGAGAAGAAACATAACATAGTTCTGCTGGGGGCTCAGCACAACACACCCCTTAAATTAAACTAAGCACACCTGAAATTAAACTATGCAACTAATCTGGTAGACACTGCATTAGAAGTTTAGAACCGCCATGAGCAATGACACTGCCACCTTACTCGGAGTCCTCGTCCACGTCCTCGACTTCGTCCTTGTCCCTCTTCCTCTTGGCCGATACTTCTTTGCTTGAACCGCCAACTTGGTTATTGCTCTTCATCCAACCCTTGTAGATATTGAAACAAAGGTAGCCATCCATTGCAGCGTAGTGGATGTGGTCTATATCTAGTACATTCCGCTGCCATGCATGACGATGAAATGTGTAATGAGGTTTCTCCAGTTTGCGGTATGAAGGATGAACCATGGCTCCTGCCAGGGTCAGCACTGAGGGCCGACGAGAGGGCACTAGTCGATTCTTCCGGAGGTCGAAGGGGTTGCCTACAACGAGGCCTATCCGACACAGGACTTCTTTGTCGTTCTTAAAGTCTACAGTAACGAATTTGACTGTTTTGTCCTCGAGGAAGTTCTTAAAATCCTGGCACTCAACGTAGGCATGGCATATGTGGTAGACCAAGCAAACGTTATGTACACAAACCTGGATCACGGCGGGCTTCTTCCTCTCTTCGTCCTTTAGATCCTTCTCTCGTCCCACGACTGTGGTGTACTCAACATCTAGCCCAGCGACCCACTCATCATGTGATTTTTCGAACACGCGTCTGAAGCGAGAAAGGCATCCTTTCACCGTCGCGGAAGTACGGGTGTAGATGACGTCAAACTCATCGCCGATGATGGTTCTAACCTTGTACTCACCGCTGATCGGGGAGATTTGGGACGCCATGGATTTGGGAGGAGGGTTAGGATTAGTGGAACTGTCGTAATGTGAATGGACGGGACGACTAGGAGCGAACCGCCGTAGTATTAAAGGACGTGCAGGAAAGAGTAGGAGCAAACTGCCAGCGTGTGAACGGCAGGGTAGTGGCTTTCCATTCTCCCATGATACAGGATTCTGAGAGCCCTTGGATCTGAGATCGAATGGTTGCATGGCGTGATTCTAGACCTATGGGTGAATATCCTATCCTGGAGGGTTATTCTTAAAATTTTTAGCAACTTAGCATGCGACCGGTTAATCTCAGATCCAAGGGCTGCCAGCAGCCCGTATCATGGTCGCGCCTACCACGACCGTCGCGTCGCTCGCGTGGTCGCGCCCTTGGAGATTTAACACGGTGCGTTAGGCTATCTGATGTTGGCATGTCATACACAGTCATCACTTAGTCACTCATACTACAACAAGGTTGGCTATAAGTGTATTTTTTTACTCCTCTCTATCTCTTTCTTCGTACTCCCTCCGTCCCATAATATAAGAACGTTTTTGACACTAGCTAGTGTAGTGTCAAAAACGTTCTTATATAATGGGACACAGGGAGTACTAGTATTTATTGCATTTGCCAAGGAGTGACCTCTTCCAATGAAATGGTGTTGCTAAGTTTGCTTCATTTGATTAGCTATAGACTCAAAATTATCTTTTCACCTAGGTACACGCGCTTAGCACCGTTTCTTCCTTGGTTCACCAAACTAGTCTCTCTCTTCTTGATTAACTTGCCACATCAGACTTTATGCCTATATGGCAAGCTTAAGCACCTGTAGGAGCAAGTAAGTACAATAGTGCGCTTTACATGGCATTTTTGCATATGTGGAGGAAAGAGAGGCAATGAAAAAGTGGAGAAGTGGGCTCTTGTAAGTGCATCTAGTGCCCCTTAGTGATTTTGGTGTATTGAAGACTTATAGGTTAAGGGACTAATGCGTTTGTGAGTGTACACAGGTCTATAAGTCTATGAGGAGTTTGATATTTATAGAGAAAGTCGACCCCTAAAAATGAAGTTCTTCAACTGAAGACTTTGATATTCCGAAGACTTTCTGAAGACTTTGAAAGTGAAGAAATTGGTGTGACCTTGAAGACTTGGTATTCATTTATGGAACATGAAGCGTGAAGACTTTTGTTTTCGTAGTTTCATTTTCTCTTTCTTGAGTCATAGGAAACACCGTACTGTTAAAGGGGGTCGAGGAAATACTAAGGAAAATTTCCATGTGATGCTCAACTCAAAATCCTACACCTACCAATCCCTTCGAGTGAAGCCTTTGGAACTCTCATACAGTTCAGTCACTTTCTTTAGTGACAGAGACGAAGTTCTTCTGGTCGCTGATGCATTTTTTCTGACTGAGGAGTTAGGAATTCGCCAGTGCGAATTACCTACATAGTGAGGAACATGATAGCCCTGAGGAATTTGAGAGTCAAATTTCCGACCGTTGCTGTGCTGCGCGCCAGCTGTCCCAAAATATCTTATCCACCTAACGGTCATATCATTGAGGGGCATTTATGTCTTATCATGTCGGGCTGCTCCCTAGGCTATAAGTAGCCGCCCCCTATAACCACTAGCTGGTTGGCTGCTCCGAGAGAACTTGACACTTGTCATTTGAGAGCAACCCATCCTCCGAGGACTTTGAGCGAAAATCATCAAGTGAGGAAAATCCCAAACCCAAACACCTACAAACCCCAAAGTGATTGAGCATCACTAAAGAAATTGATCCCGCGTGGATCCGACGCTTGTTACCTTTGAAGACTGTGCTTCTTCCAGACGGTTAGGCGTCAAGGTCTAGAGCATCCAAGAGGAATTGTGGATCGCCGAGTGACCAAGTCTGTGAAGGTTTGGAAGTCGCCTGAAGACTTACCACGAGTGATTGGACGGGATCTGTGTGATCTTAGTTCAAGGAGAATACGGTGACGACTGGGTGTCCTGAGCTGCGTGCTCAGTGACTGGGTGTCCGGGACTGCGTGTCCTCGAGTTTAAATACTCAGCCGCTCCAACCAGACGTACAACTGAGACAGCAGTTGGAACTGGTCTACCAAATCATTGTCTTCACCAACCTAACTGGTTCTATTTCCTCAACCCTTTCGTTTCCTCATTACTGTGTTGAGTGTTTGTTCATATCTGTGTTTGAAGATTTTGACTGAAGACTTTCTCTATTTCCTCAGTTCAATTTCTTCAGTCTATTTGTCTTCATGTTGTGTTATCCTGTGATTACGCTTTCTGTACTCTGTGCTTGTCTTCATTTCATCATGATGACCATGCGTGTATTCTGTTATGCTTACTTCTGAGTACTTATTCCGCTGCTAATAGTTCTTCGCTAAGGAATTTCCTCACCGGCAAATTCCTCAGTGAAGAATTCATAAAATCGCCTATTCACCCCCCCTCTAGTCGACATAACGCACTTTCAATTGGTATCAGAGCAAGGTACTCCCTTGTTCTGTGTGATTTTGGTTTAACCGCCTGGAGTTTTAGTTATGTCGACCGCAGGTATGATCAAGGTCTCGGCTGGGTGTCCTACCTTCGATGGAACGGACTACCCCTACTGGAAAAACAAGATCTGAATGCATCTCGAGGCAATTGACAACGATCTCTGGTATGTTGTGGAAAATGGTGTTCCCTCTGTTTCACCCTCACTGAACGCTACCGATGTGAAGAGATTCAAGCAACTCGATTCTCAAGCGAAGAATATCATATGTGGCAATCTGAGTAAAGGACAGTATGGAAGAGTGAGTGCTTTGGAAACCGCTAAGCTTATCTGGGATAGGCTGTCCAAAGTGAATGAAGGAGTCTCAACTCAGCGTGACTCTTGAGTTGATGTTCTTCGGAATCTCTTCAACCGCTTCAAGAGACTCGACAATGAAAATGTCCAACAAACCTTCGATCGCCTCACTGACATCTCAAATGAGCTTCAAGCCCTCGGTGCCACTGACATCACTGACCATGAGGTGGTGAAGAAACTGTTGAGATCGCTTGATTCCTCATTTGACACTCTGGGTCTGATGATACAAGAACGGGCTGACTACAAGTCTCTTGATCCTGCCGATATCCTCGAAAGGCTAAATACTCACGAGTTCCAGCTTGCTGAAAAGAGAGATCTCTATGGTTCGAGTTATGGCACACCACGTGCCCTGAAGGCCAAGGTTGTGTCTGAGTCTGAATGTGAGGACTCTGGTAGTAGCCTTGGTGACCCTGAAGAATTGAGCCAGGAGCTAGCACTGCTCGTGAAGAAATTCCAGAAGTTCTCAAGACATGGTCGCTTTGGAAAATCCTCAAAAGGCAGTGATTCCTCATCAAGTGACTATAAGAGAAGGTTGTGCCACAAATGCAAGAAACCTGGTCATTATATTCAAGATTGTCCTCAGTGGGAAAAGGAATTGAAGAAGAAGAAATACAAGGATTACAGATCTGATGATGCGAAGAAGAAGAAATCGTCAAAATCTTCGTCATCAAAATCCTCGAAGTCTTCATCTCACAAGAAGAGCAGCTCCAAGAAGGCTCGGGCATTCATTGGCAAGGAAATGGACTCTGAAGCTGAATCTGAGGAAAATGAGGAAGAGGAGGCGTCTGAAGAATCCGAATCTGGTGTGGCGAGTCTGGCGTTCGCTACTGCTTTCATTAGCAAGTCTATCTTCAACACTAAAGAAACTGACCCCACCAACAAGCCTGATGAAGATGATGATGACTATGCTCCCACCTATTGCTTCATGGCAAAAGGTGCAAAGGTACTCAAATACACCTCCTCTGAATCTAGTGAAAATGAATCTGATGAGAATCTCAAGCCCAGCTACTCTAAACTTGCAAAGATTGCTGTAAAACAACAAAGGGCTTTTGAAAAGGTTCAAAGCATGCTAGACAAAAGTGATGATATGCTGGGTGAAGAAATGGATCGCACTAAAGCCCTGTCTGAAAATCTTCAGAGACTTCAGTCTAGGCTTGATAACCTTCAAAGCCATCATAACACTCTCTTATCTGATCATGAGAAACTTTCTTATGAATTTCTTCAAAGAAAGCAAGATCTTGAGAAGCTAAGAGTGAGTTATGAAGATCTTCAGAAGGAGCGCGATTCATTACTTGCTCAACAAATCAGCACTTCTCAGGAAGAATTTGTTCCTCCATGCTTAAAGTGCATTGAACGTGAATCTGCTAATTTTTCACCTGAATGTTCAAATGCTTCAACTGTTACAAATTCTTCACCTGCCTCTGCTATCACTAATTCCTCATCTGAGGACATTGCTAGTATCACTGACGATGCAGGGCTGAAGGAACTGTACACGACAGGCATGTACAAAAGCCTCAAAGGGCATCAGATTCTTTGTGATGTGCTCAAAAAGCAGATCCTCAATAGAAACCCTAGGAAAGTGGGTATTGCCTTTGAGAGGAAACTTAATGCTGATGGAACATATTGGAAACCTGAGCAGTACCCCAAAACCTCATGGGTTGCTGCAAAGGGACCTCCAGTTGATCCATCCTTGTTATCTGGCTTTACATGTGAATCTCCTCATTCTTCTGATGAGTCATTTGACTCCAACTATAAACTGTTCAAAAATCAGAATGGTGAAGTATTTGCTAGATATGTTGGGACTAACTGCAGGAACGGTTCCCCTATGAAGAAAATCTGGGTTCCCAAAAGTTATGTTGAAAGTCTTCAGATGAATGTCCTCATGACACCACCTGTGAAGAATAGGAACCCCAGAACAAACTCTTCATATGGACCTAATTCTTCATATGGATCCAAGTCCTCATATGGACCAAATTCCTCACGTGGATCAAATTCCTCAACTGGATAAAAGTCCTCATATGATCATCATCATGCTAACAACTCTGTTTCGCAGGGTAGAGCTAAGGGCTATGAATATGCACATTATTCTTCAAATCATTATGTTCATAAGTCCTCGAAGAATTTCTCTGCTTATTCATATGCTTACCCTAACCCCTCTTATGTGAAACGAAATGGGTTGGCTTCTATGCCACCATTCTCATATGGTGCTCGCAGAGTGATGAACTCTTTGCCACCCCTTCAGATGTGGGTGGTGAAGAAAAAGAACTAATCTCTTATGCAGGGTCAGGTCTCCAGACGTGCCTTAACGTCTGAAGAATTTTCTGGGGACCTGACAAAATTGCCTGAAAGGACGCAGGCTAACCATGATGAAATGAACCTTCATTTCACATGTCCTCATACTGCTATATCTGTTTACCGCTTGATGAAATTCATCTAATGAACTTGATATCATATTCTTCACTGATGAAGCATATGAGATTGTAAGTTACACTAATTCATCTGCAGGATGATCAACCCAAAACCACTGAATAGTTCCTCGATAGTGGATGTACAAATCACATGACTGGTGACAAGAATCTCTTGATGGATGCTCCTTTAACACCGTCACATCTGAAGCATATTATCTTTGCTGACAAAGGCAAAAGTCAGGTATTGGGTCTTGGTAAGGTTGCGATCTCTAAGGATAAACACATGGACAAAGTCATGCTTGTTGAGTCATTAGGATACAATCTCATGTCAGTCTCAATGCTTTGTGATCTTGATATGGTTGTTGTCTTTGGCAAGTATCGCTGTGTTGTGATTATGGAAGCTGACAATTCCAAAGTCTTCGAAGGCTTTAGGAGAGGAGATTTGTATATTGTTGATTTCTCTACAGGACCACAACCAGCCGTGTGTCTACTTGCAAAAGCTTCAGAAGGCTGGCTATGGCATCGACGACTTGGTCACGCAGGCATGAGGAATTTGCACACGCTTGCGAAGAAGAAGCATGTCATTGGCATTGAGAATGTCAAATTCCTCAAGGATCACTTATGCGGAGCCTGTGAAGCTGGAAAAATGACCAAGGCCAAGCATCCAGCGAAGACTATCATGACCACTACTCATCCATTCGAATTGCTTCACATGGACCTCTTCGGACCAAATCATTACTCAGCATTCTCTAATGCTGCATCTCTATATGGTTTTGTCATTGTTGATGATTATTCTCGATACACATGGGTACACATTGTTACTTACAAACATGAAGTGCAGGAAGTCTTCAAACGATTTTCCTCGAGGGCTTCAACCAACTTTGGTGTGAAGATCAAGCACATCAGAAGTGACAATGGAACTGAGTTCAAGAATTCTGGTCTTGATGACTATCTAGATGAACTTGGTATTACTCATGAGTTATCTGCTCCTTATACTCCTCAGCAAAATGGCGTCGTGGAGCGCAAGAACAGAACTCTTGTTGAGATGGCTCGCACTATGCTTGATGAATACAAAACGCCTCATCGTTTTTGGATTGATGCAATTGATACTGCGTGCCACATCATCAACAGAGTATATCTTCACAAATTCTTCAAGAAGACGGCCTATGAACTCCTCACTGACAAGAAACCCAATGTGAGTTATTTCAAAGTCTTCGGTGCTAAATGTTGGATTAGAGATCCTCACCACAATTCTAAATTTGCACCGAAAGCACATGAAGGTTTTATGCTTGGTTACGGAAAGGACTCGCACACCTACAGAGTCTTCAACATCGCTCTTCACAAGATTGTTGAAACTGTAGATGTGCGGTTCGATGAAACTAATGGCTCGCAAAGAGAGCACCTACCTTCTGTGTTAGATGAACCAGCACCTGAGGATTCTATCAAGTTCAAGGCAACTGAGGATGTCATTCCTACTGAAGAATTGCTGAAGAATTCATTCCAGTACGCGAAGAACGTCGAGCTGACGCACCTGAAGACAATGCTGAAGACAATGGTGCTGAGGAAAATGATCAAATACCTCGACGTCAACCAGCTCATCCTCGCGTTGCAAAAGAAGTACAAGTTGACAAGATCATCGATGACATTGAAGCGCCAGGTCCTCTCACACGCTCAAAAGCTTCACATTTATCTAACTTTTGTGGGCACTATGCTTTTGTCTCTATCACAGAGCCCACTAAGGTAGATGAAGCATTTTTGGAGCCGGAGTGGATTCAGGCTATGCAAGAAGAATTACATCAGTTCGAGCTCAACAATGTCTGGGAACTGGTCAAACGTCCAGATCCTCACAAGCATAATATCATTGGCACAAAGTGGATCTATCGCAACAAGCAAGATGAAAATGGCCTTGTGGTAAGGAATAAGGCACGACTAGTAGCTCAAGGCTACACACAGGTTGAAGGAATTGATTTCGATGAAACTTTTGCACCTGTTGCTAGACTTGAGGCTATTCGCATATTACTTGCTTATGCTAATCATCATGATATCATCTTATATCAAATGGATGTGAAAAGTGCATTCCTCAATGGTAAGCTTGAGGAAGAAGTATATGTTGCTCAACCCCCAGGTTTTGAAGATCCAAAGAATCCTGACAAAGTCTTCAAACTTAATAAGGCCCTCTATGGCCTCAAGCAAGCCCCTCGGGCGTGGTATGATACATTGAAGGAATTCTTCGTGAAGAATGGCTTCACACCCGGTTCACTCGACCCTACTCTCTTTACTAAATCTTATGATGGTGAACTGTTTGTGTGCCAAATATATGTTGATGATATTATCTTTGGCTGTACTGACCAACGTTATAGTGATGAATTTGCCTATATGATGAGTGAAGAATATCAAATGTCTATGATGGGAGAGTTGAAATTCTTCTTAGGTCTTCAAATTCGTCAACAGCGCAATGGCATATTCATATCTCAGGAGAAATACCTCAAAGATGTACTGAGGAAATTCGGCATGCAAGATTGCAAAGGCGTCAAAATTCCTATGCCCACAAAAGGCCATCTATGCACTGATGAAAATGGTATTGACTTCGATCACAAGGTATACCGCTCCATGATTGGTTCTTTATTGTACTTATGTGCATCTAGGCCAGATATAATGCTTAGTGTTTGCATGTGTGCCCGATTTCAAGCTGCACCGAAGGAATCACACCATAAGGCTGTGAAGCATATTCTTCGATATCTAGCTCACACACCAACACTAGGATTATGGTACCCCAAGGGCTCTGTTTTTGATCTCATTGGATATTCTGACTCTGACTATGCTGGTGATCGTGTGGACCGCAAGTCAACTTCTGGCACTTGTCATTTCCTCGGACGATCTTTGGTCTGTTGGTCCTCGAAGAAACAGAACTGCGTATCACTGTCTACTGCGGAAGCTGAATACATTGCTGCTGGCTCTTGCTGTGCTCAACTGCTTTGGATGAAGCAAACACTCAAGGACTATGGCGTCAACGTGAAGAATGTGCCTCTCCTCTGCGACAATGAGAGTGCCATCAAGATTGCTCACAACCCAGTTCAGCACTCGAAGACAAAGCACATTCAGATTCGTCATCATTTTCTTCGTGATCATGTGTTGAAGGGCGACATCTCCATCGAGCACGTGAAGACTGAAGAACAGCTAGCTGATATCTTCACTAAGCCCTTGGATGAGAAGAGATTTAGCAAGTTGCGGTGTGAGCTAAATATCTTAGAATCTTCGAATGTTCTTTGAAAATGACACACATCCTAACACTTATGCAAAATTAATGACTTAGATGTGCAACACATGAAGAAACGTTTTTCTTCAATCAATGAAGAATAACACTCTAAGTGTGAAGAAATTAATGAAGAATTTGATTCTCAGAACCCTACGACAATTGTACGCGGTGTCTGAAATTATCATTCTTATACGGTGGGTCACGCCACCACAAAAAAATTGAAAACCTTCAATTTGAGTTTTTCCTCAGTTTTGAAATTCTTCAGTTTTTCAAATTCTTCAACTTTGCAAAATCTTCACTGTTCCTTCGTTTTTCTTCATTGGCTATATATACATATATGAGTTTATGTCCTCTACAACATTCACTTATAGCTATTTCTTCAAGTTGTTTTTCTGCTAAGGGAATGTGATCGGACCCTTCCCCCTCTATGCTATACTCAACCCAATCTATTCACAAATTCTTCATGTGCGTTCTATTTGAAAATCGTTCAAAATCTTCACTGTGTCCTTGTCAGCTGAAGAAATTGCGAACGAAACTTTAAAACAAATCTTATCCAAATTTTCGGTTTTGCCGCTCAAACTGTTCCGCATCCCATGATGCATTATTCTATTCACCCACGATCGTACACGATCTCCACTACACAGTACGTGGGTGACACATGTCGCGTGAAGGAGAAAGGGCAGGGGCACGTTCGTCCTAAATCTTCGGGCGAACAGTTTTTCACTGTGTCTATAAATACCCCTCTCCCCTTCCTCACTTCATTTACTCCGCTCGACCATCTCTCTCCCGCTCGAGCTACTCAAACCCTAGCGCCACCGCTACTCCATCGTCGCCGGTGAGGAAGAGCTTCGCTGCCTCGACCTCGTCGCCGCCGTACTCACGCCGACCGCGGAAATCTTCACTCCGCCGCCGCCGTAGCTGTCTTCCTCCGCCGAGTTAGGGCAAGGAAGATCTAACCTGACGAACTTCCCATCTGTTCTTCCCAATTCGCCGTGTTCTTCATTTCGGGTAATTAAAAGTTACTTTTATTACTCGCCTTGATTCTCAAGCTTTCCTGAAAATCTTCAAAGGTGTTTATTCTTCAAATCTTCACATATATGAACACCTCAAACAAACTATGCTCTTGATTCGTTTCTCTAAGCAATGATTTTCCTCAAGATTCCTCAATTGTATGGATTCACGATCTATACAACTCTGGAACCTAAGACAAAGATCGCTTAGTGAAATTCTTCAAGCTCATCTGGTCAAATTCCTCAAAACTTGTTCTTTTCGAAAAACCTTCTCAGAACGCATATGACCTCTCCAAATTCCTCGCACCTGTACTCTGTTCACAGGTACTCATGTCTGCTGCTGAATCACTAGGTTCTCATCAACTTAACTCATTTGCAGCATTCCTCGAAGAAAAACTGCATACTTCTTCAGAGAACTCAATTGTTCAAATTCCTCAACTGAAGAATATGGCAGACGGTAAGAAGCCGCAGAAAGGAGGAAAGAAACCTGAGGTTATGGCTGCGTTTGAGATCCCTGAGGAAATTTATGCTGACTATTGCACACCTGATGAAGCAAAATATGGCAAAGAAAACAAAAATCAGCGCAAGGTGCGCATTCAGAAGATTGAACGGAGATGGGCAAGGGAATGGAGGGAATACAGATATGTAACTCCAAAGTACATGAAGAAATTCGCCCTCAATCCTTCGTGCCCAAGAGCTCCATTGGCACCTGGCCAAGTAGCTGATCCCACAAGCATCAAACGTGGTGAGGACTTTCCTGAAGAATGGGCTAAGCGCCAAGCCAAATTGGCAAGACAAGCCAAGGAGGCAGTGAAGAAATTCAATGAGGATTCTGCCTCTGCTACTGCTACTGAGACCTCGGTCCAAACAAGGAAATCCATGCCAAAGAATCCCGCTCGTAAGCCAAGTGCTTCACCATCAGCGCCCTCATGGCCAAGTTCCTCAGCAGCGCCCTCACGGCAAATTCCTCACACTGCTCCTGCTCCTCCCAAGTCCTCAGCAGTTCCGACAAAGTCCTCAGCACCTGTGCATCTGACTACATGTCAAAGGACTGCTGGTTTCTCGATTGCCTCTGGTGTCTCAGCAAGTTCCTCAGCTGCACCAATTTCATCATCTGGCCCGACTCTGCTGAAGACCAAAGCAACAGCTGGACGAGGTCCTCGGCCAAGTCCAAAGAAGAAACAGGTCGCATTCCATGTGCCATCTGATGATGAAGCTTCTGATGATGAACTCGCAGAAATCATCAGAGACAGACAGGTGAAGGCCGCTAGAGCCAAAGGCACATCTGTGCCACTGCTGTTGGATCCGAGGAAAATCCTCGATTATATTGATCTCTGGCACAAGGATCCAAACACCCCCATGCCTGATTTCCATCTGACCGCTGGTCAAAATCACATGCTGACCCATTTCATCACTGAAGAGAAATGGAAGTTTGAAAAGGCAAGAGAGATCAAGAAAGCTCAATACAGAAAGGAGAAGTTCCTGAAGAAAAACGTTGTCAAAATGACACCTGAAGAACTTCTCAAGGTCCAGACTGAAATTCAAGACCTCAGCAAAAACTTCGATGCTTATTATGCTGATTGGCAAGGGGCCAAGGTCAGATTCGTCAACCTGACGAAGAAATTCACCAATGTTGCAGCCTCAACGCAACATGAAATTCCTCAGGCTGAAGCCTCAGCTCAGCCGACTGAAGAACATGCCAGCACCGCTGATGAAGTTCAGGCTGCTGATGAAAATGCTAGTTCCAGGGCTGATGATCCCATTCCAGCCGCTGAAGAAATTGCCAGGGCATCCACTAGTGGTGCGCCTGAAGAAACTGAAGAAGTCAGGGCAACTGCATCAGTTGCGCCTGAAGAAAATCCAACGGATTCCTCAGCTCCATCTGCACCTACACCAACTCCAATTCTTCCATGTGCATTTGATGTGAAGAAGACCAAGGCTGCAGAGCGAGCTGCAGTGAAGAAAAGGAAGGCATCAGCTGTGTCAAATTCTTCGGCTGCGAAGAAAATGAAGCCAATGACCAGCTCACTTGAAAATCCAATTGATGCTGTTCCAATTTCCTCCATGCCGTCAAAGGACCTTGTTCCTTTTGGAGAAGACTATGAGATCCCCATCGGATCTGATGAAGAACATCATTCTGCTGCTTCGTCAGAGCAGATTGATGAAGAAATTGAGGTGGACGCAATCCCCTCAACGCCAGTCATTTCCTCACCTATGCCTCAGTTCACAGCTGAAGAGGCTGGTGTTGAGGAAATTGAAGATGAAGATGTGGATATAGGATGCACCACACCTGTGATGAATGATGACTTTTGGGAAAGTCAGCATCCCAATACTCCTCTCTTCACCCCGCTCCAACAGATTCCTCAGTCCCCTGCACCAACAGTTCAAATGGGCTCTGAAGAAACTCAACCCACTCTCTCTGTGCATGAAGAAATTCCAGCCACTAGTGCTGATGAACCTGCTGCTGCTGATCCTCAGACTGCACCTGTTGAGGAACAAGAAATTCCTCAGCCTGAAGAACCTGAGCTCGCGATTCCTGAGGTGGTGATGCAACTCACTGACACCCCTCTGCCAAAGCAAAAGAATCCGTTCTCAAGCAAACAGAAGTTCAAGGCTGAAGATTTCTTTGCCGAGCACGTATTCTTCACTGATTATAATCCATATGATTCTGCTCGCATAAGGAAGAGGCGTTTCTGGACTGCCAGCCAAGCCAATTTCTATTCCTCAGTGCTCTTCAACAAAGACAAAGTCTTCGATCATGCACATATTCCTCATGTGGACATGGAGTCTCTGCCCGGCTTTGAGCCAGTCCTCAGTGTTCTTCACGACGCAGGACTTCTGAATTTCTGCATTGATATCTGTGACTGGAATGAAGAACTCATTCTTCAATTTTATGCAACCCTGCACATCACCGGAAACGCTGAAGACGTGAACACATGGGTATTAGACTGGATGTCTGAAAATACTCACTACAAGGCACCAGCAACTGAATTGCTTCGTGCTCTACCACTCAGTCCTCCAGTTGATGATGCTCGTTGTATCTACAATGAACCAGAACTTTCAAATCACTATATGCAAGTGCTGATGAAGCCTTTGAAGCCAAGGCAGGCCCCAAGAACCAAATTCCTCGTCAAGGAATTATTGTATGTGCCTCGGACTGTCTATCGAATTCTGACGAAGACAATGAGTCCTATCAAAGGCCACGACTCAAATGATGAAGAAGTCGTTGGCATCATGAAGAATATGCTTTTCAACATCATTCATGGCGTTCCCATAAACTTCCATGATTTCTTCATGAGGACTCTGG
Source organism: Triticum aestivum (assembly GCF_018294505.1). NCBI lineage: Eukaryota > Viridiplantae > Streptophyta > Magnoliopsida > Poales > Poaceae > Triticum > Triticum aestivum. Next base: position 579,072,759 of record NC_057807.1, on the reverse strand, counting down.
CCAATATTGCTATGTCACCATTCGAGCTGAAGCCCTATGCTCCTTGGATTATGAGATTCATCAGGGCAAGATCTTCACTGAATTACAAAGCTGACACTCTGAACCACGGTAGCTACTTGCCTCCCATTGAAGTCCTCAAACGGACAGTTTCATCAGCTGATGATAAAGGCAAGGCCGCTGCTGTGATCGATGAAGGCATTCGTCCATTGGATGGTCAATTTCGCAAGGCTGCATCTTACTCTACCAATGACGATTCTGCCACCCATGACTCTGCCGCCAATACCTCAGCCAAGCAAAATCCTCAAGCCACAGCACCCAGGGTGATGACTGATCGTGAGTTACTCCTCAGTCTTCATCAGAAGGTTGATCGCAATCATAAATGGGTCAAGCGTCAGTTTGGTTCAATTCTTCACAACATGACCTCCACACACAATGCAGTGAAGAAGAACCACTACTACCTCCATGAAACCCTCAACCGCACCTGGGCTGTTCTCTCTCATGTCTACAGCGCTGCAGATCTGAAGAATATGGGTCTCAAGGAAGAATTTGACTGGTCTGCACCTCCACCGAAGAAATTCAAGAAGGTCAAAGTCCCTTCCTTGGTGGCCAGCTCTTATTCTTCATCGCGTGACACTGATGAGTATGAAGATTTGGACGACACTGCGGCAGGCCCTGCTCCAACAAACAACCCCGACAACGCTGGCGCTCCTCCATCAACTTGAAATTCTTCAGGGGCGTTAGTCCTCAGTTTCAATCCTTTTGGTCATTTGATGACAAAGGGGGAGAAATCTGAGTTAGTCTTCAAGCGGGTCTATATTAAGGGCATTTTTTTAAGTTACAACTCTCGTTCTTCTGAAACTTTATTTGGATCGAGTTGTAATCTTAAACCCGATGGTGCGCTGATACTTTTGTTGCATTATGCTCCGCATGCTTATTCCTCGTTAATGACATTGCACGCATGCTGAATCTCATCAGGCACCATATTTCATCATGCAATTCAAATTCTTCATATTATATATCAAATGCGTGTATGAATTACAAGATATAGGGGGAGATCTCCATGATTCAACTCTTCAAATGTGCAATGCTTCAAAAGCAAATTCCTCACTATGCACATCTTCAGGGGGAGTTCTTCTATATCTTGTAATCAAATTCCTCAATATCAGTGTATACACATCATATATTTATCCCCGTTGAAAACTTAACCTATGTTGTCATCAATCACCAAAAAGGGGGAGATTGTAAGTGCATCTAGTGCCCCTTAGTGATTTTGGTGTATTGAAGACTTATAGGTTAAGGGACTAATGCGTTTGTGAGTGTACACAGGTCTATAAGTCTATGAGGAGTTTGATATTTACAGAGAAAGTCGACCCCTAAAAATGAAGTTCTTCAACTGAAGACTTTGATATTCTGAAGACTTTCTGAAGACTTTGAAAGTGAAGAAATTGGTGTGACCTTGAAGACTTGGTATTCATTTATGGAACATGAAGCGTGAAGACTTTTGTTTTCGTAGTTTCATTTTCTCTTTCTTGAGTCATAGGAAACACCGTACTGTTAAAGGGGGTCGAGGAAATACTAAGGAAAATTTCCATGTGATGCTCAACTCAAAATCCTACACCTACCAATCCCTTCGAGTGAAGCCTTTGGAAATCTCATACAGTTCAGTCACTTTCTTCAGTGACAGAGACGAAGTTCTTCTGGTCGCTGATGAATTTGTTCTGACTGAGGAGTTAGGAATTCGCCAGTGCGAATTACCTACACAGTGAGGAACATGATAGCCCTGAGGAATTTGAGAGTCAAATTTCCGACCGTTGCTGTGCTGCGCGCCAGCTGTCCCAAAATATCTTATCCACCTAACGGTCATATCATTGAGGGGCATTTATGTCTTATCATGTCGGGCTGCTCCCTAGGCTATAAATAGCCGCCCCCCTACAACCACTAGCTGGTTGGCTGCTCCGAGAGAACTTGACACTTGTCATTTGAGAGCAACCCATCCTCCGAGGACTTTGAGCGAAAATCATCAAGTGAGGAAAATCCCAAACCCAAACACCTACAAACCCCAAAGTGATTGAGCATCACTGAAGAAATTGATCCCGCGTGGATCCGACGCTTGTTACCTTTGAAGACTGTGCTTCTTCCAGACGGTTAGGCGTCAAGGTCTAGAGCATCCAAGAGGAATTGTGGATCGCCGAGTGACCAAGTCTGTGAAGGTTTGGAAGTCGCCTGAAGACTTACCACGAGTGATTGGACGGGATCTGTGTGATCTTAGTTCAAGGAGAATACGGTGAGGACTGGGTGTCCTGAGCTGCGTGCTCAGTGACTGGGTGTCCGGGACTGCGTGTCCTCGAGTTTAAATACTCAGCCGCTCCAACCAGACGTACAACTGAGACAGCAGTTGGAACTGGTCTACCAAATCATTGTCTTCACCAACCTAACTGGTTCTATTTCCTCAACCCTTTCATTTCCTCATTACTGTGTTGAGTGTTTGTTCATATCTGTGTTTGAAGACTTTGACTAAAGACTTTCTCTATTTCCTCAGTTCAATTTCTTCAGTCTGTTTGTCTTCATCTTGTGTTATCCTGTGATTACGCTTTCTGTACTCTATGCTTGTCTTCATTTCATCATGATGACCATGCGTGTATTCTGTTATGCTTACTTCTGAGTACTTATTCCGCTGCTAATAGTTCTTCGCTAAGGAATTTCCTCACCGGCAAATTCCTTAGTGAAGAATTCATAAAAATCGCCTATTCACCCCCCCCCCTCTAGTCGACATAATGCACTTTCAGCTCTCATGTAAGAGCCAGCCTCTACTACTACATGGTGGAGCATTGGGAGAGGCACCTGTATGGAGGTGGTCAGGAATCGGGAGACTCACGCCGGTTGTAGCGCCGTAGTTAAAATGATAATGGCAAGTCAAATCACGAGGCCCCACCTGTCCAGCAGTAACTCGCTGTCAAATCACACAGCCCTACGTTTGCAGCAGCCTACTCCCTCGTCTTCTCGCGTCTCTGTCGAACCGACTAGGCGGAATTGTCCCGCCGCCTATCGGGTAGGAAAAGCCCCACCCTCGACTTTTAAATAGTATACAGTATACTAATTTTGTATCCATGGATTGCGCGCGCGCCATGGAGCAAAGCGTCTAGAAAATGGCGGTACACATGTACGGAGTATACAGCACACATGTCGCGTTTGTGTCACACCCCAGACGGTCGATCGGTCTGGCACGCTGCTCTCCGAATGGAACACGCGTCATATTGCGTTCGCACACACATGTGGGACGGCAATTGAGAACCAACCATAGGCACACTCCCCGGCCCCGCAAGTTGGGTGACTTAATAGAAGAGGGAGACGAGCGATAGTACTATAGAAGTGTTGTACTACGTTGGTGCCTGGATGATCCCTGCAAGACACGGAAGATCAGTTCGTCCATGCATGTGACCAGACTCCAGTAGACACGCCTGGATTGGCTATCGTCTACATATCGTGCAGGTTGTGTTGTACATGGTTGTAGTTGTGGTGAGAAATATAAAAAAAGGTTTCTTGTCATCTCGCAAAATTATGTGTCATGTGCTTCGGATCACTGCGAGGGTTAAACAGCGACAACTGAGTTGGGCTAGTCATTGGGGGCACATGCACGAACAGTGACTACTCGGCTGCCATCTAGGTCAAGCCGGCTATGTTAATTAGACATCTATCGACGGACCCCTTTTCTATGAGTTTATCTTTAATTTGAGCTTTGTTCCTCGTCTAGTTTGTCCGTCGGGATTCATGTTGTCTCCTTTGGGCAGTGAGGTTATGATTTCTTGTCATGTGGCATTTTTTTCGTGTTATATGTTATAATCCTGCGCTTCAGATCAAAATGACGACAACTGCGCCTCCGGGCCACGTGCATGAAGACTTCTCGACAGTCATTGACGAGGTCAAGCCGGCTCCGGTAGACAAAAGAAAACTAAGTACTACTCCACTATATAGGCAGGAGCCTCCGCGCTTGCTTGCTAGTGTTGCTCTCTTCACACCATCTCGGCCTCTCCAGATCTAAACACGACAACGGTGGCCACTCTCTCTCTCTCTCTCTCTCTCTCTCTCTCTCTCTCTCTCTCTCTCTCTCTCTCTCTCTCTTTCTCTCTGCTCACCGCTGGTCACAAATCCAGCCGGATCCTCTCCGCCGGGGAAGGTGAGAAGGTGCAACGTTCACGCGGTCATCCTCGGCGACGGCTCTTACCCACTGCTGGGCGCGTCCCGATCAGCATGCCTTGACGTTCTCTCCCAAGCACCGATGGCGAGGGAGGGCCTCCGACCTCTTCTTCCTCGCTGCCGTAGTGTGGGTAGATTCGGCCTCCCGCCGCCCACCTAGTGACATCCCGGCGACCATCAGGTATAACTTCCTTCGAAACCGGCCTTGCTCTACTTCCCGAGCTCCTGACGTTGCTGCATTTGTAACTTTTACTATTTCTCAGGCCCCCTCGTAGATAGGATCGATCGGCTGTTTGAAAACCACCTATTTTTTTTACGTTTAAGAGGTAAAACTAGTTCATGCACTCGAATCTAGTACTACTTGGTTCAAACAAGGAAGAAAGGGGGTGGGGGTGGGGGAGGATTTGTTACCTGAATCTAGTACTTGGTTAAAAGAGGAAATAATGGGGGCGAAAAGTAGCAGAGGCTGGCTATCCAACTGGTCTCTAGGTCTAATAGGGAAATAAAGGGAAACGCAGTACAAACTCAATATAAACCCGATCTATTGGTTGAAAAAGGAAAGGAAGTGGGGACTGGGGGACAAGTCAACACAGTAAGTCCAGCACTAGATTTGCTAGCCTCACACAGTATAAGGTGGCTATACCGAACAAAAATGGGACCAACCCAGATATCCTGTTCTGATGTTTGTTTCCCCGAGCCACTCTTATGTAATGCCACTGGTAAAATGTAGCAGTCGCACTGTTAAAAGTAAGGACACGTTAAACCAATGTTGTTTTCAATGTAATGCCTCCAGTAATATGAATCAATGGCACTTCTTTACATGTCCTGCTAAAATTTCCCATTAAGATAAGTTGGTTCTTTTCGTTAGAAATGCAACTGTCCTGGTCCGCCTACTCTCCCGTGCCCAAAGTAATGTCGTATTTAACGGTTGTCATAGTTAATCCTGATGCCCACACTAATATCTAGCAATGCCACTGCTTTAGAAATTGCTACTGTCCTTGTAGGATTTCCATTCAGATAAGGAACATGCTTCTTTTTATTTGATGCATGTTTCATCACTTGTTACTTGTTAGTCACCCTCCTTTCCACCTTTTTTGTGCAAACAGAGATATACATTTCACGCTCGATCTTAGTTGAACTGCACAAATGATATCCAAATTATAGTTGAGCATTCCAGGAGCTTCACAACCAACCTTGATGTTGCTCAATTTTATTGCAACTAATGAAGAAGAAGCTCTGTGGGTTTCGTTTTCTGATGGAAATGGAACCGGGGCTGGAGCCCTTTTCTTAAAAGAAATTGAAGAAGAAGCTGCTAGCTCACGGGACATTGCTTCATTTTAGGTGAACTGCACCAAAAGGTCCCATGAATTGAATCATCCATGTTGGTGACTGAAAGAGCCAGCTTCAGCATCCCAGTCTAAGTACCCCCGGCCTCCATCCTTGCGATGCACGGTACACCTCGTTTGCCACCTGCTCGACCCTAGTGTCACTGATAAAATGAAGTAATAATATAGTTAAAATAGAGCGAGTGTCATCTCTATCATTTCATTTCTAATGTAGATAAAGAAAGTGCTTCTCTTTGTTAAAGTATGTTTCATCAACTAGTCCCATTGTTAATGTTTAAGCGTTTCAGCAAACTGGAGTGCTTAATTTAAGTTGATATGTACAAAAATAGAGATTTGAATGTCTCAAGGCGCCTCCTTGTACTACTGTTGTACACTGATGTTCATCACTGGCAGAAGATGTATCTGGGAGACTTGGGATGATGTCCAGTATGAGGCGTACCATATGAGGCATCGCAGGGCCCATCTCGCCCTCGCAGCATGGCATACTATGATACTATCGCAATATTTTCTTCTATTTATTTTGTGTGTTTCATCAACTAGTGCCACTATAATGTAATCATGCTTTTTCATTATCTGTGCAAACAGGGTTATTAAGCTACATTTTGGTGGAACTGGACAAATGTACATATGGAACTGGCATATATGCAGAGTGCGAGGTGTGCCAAGTAAAAATTACCGACACCAACCATGTTGCATGCATGCATTGGCATCCACCACAACCAGTGGGATGTGTGGCGCTCTATGTGGACGGATCTTTCTCGGCAGAAAATCCTCTAACCAAATACTAGTAGCTTATATTGGCAGTTTTCTAGGGAGTACTCTTTTTTAAAAGAAGCATCAAACTATTTTTCTTTATTTGTACACTGTGTCACAACTTTGACCCAAAGGTCCAGAGCTATTTTAGGGTGATTGGCGTAGTACTCGGAGACTGATTGTAAGCATGATTTTTATTAGCTGTCACACTGATTGTAAGCATGAGCAGGTGGAAGATTAGGTTAGTGCGAAGCTTACCTTAAACCCTACCACTGCCATTGAAACAAGGCGAGCGTCGAGGGAACCGTGGAGAACGTCGGGGAAGCGACGTCGCACCATCCGGCCTCCTCTTGCGGTGGGAGAACGAATACTCCTGTGGCTCGGACTGGCTTTGCACCCTCACGAACGGCACACCATACTCGATCGATTCGTTATCCTCTGGGTGCTCGACCTTCGACCTGTACGCCCGCCACCTCTGCCTGACCGTCGCCTCGGGCGAATCTGTCTGCTCCATCGCCCATAGGAGATACTCGATGAACTCGGAGGACTGCGGCGTGACTGCCGCCGAGGAGTACATGTACATCGCCGCCCTCATCGCCGCCGTCTCGCTCTTTCGCATACATTGCCACATGGCCCGCACCATCCTTGAAATCTCCCACTCATTGTCAAACCAACTAAGGATCTCCTTCAACCTGGCTAACTTTGCCTGGTCACCGCCGGCGATCTGCCTGATTCGCTGCTGCATCCTCTCCATAGATGTCATTCTGAGTGGTCCAGTGCTAGCTTTGGAAGATGGGAGGAGAGACGGTGGTCTTTCAATAGAGAAGAGGGAGAGGAGAGGAGGTGGTTTTGGAATGGAGATGATGGAGAGGAGAGGAGGTGGTTTTGCAATGGAGAGAAGATCAAAAGAGGGAGAGGCGAGACGGTGGTTTTGGAATGGATATGATGGAGAGGAGAGGAGGTGGTTTTGGAATGGAGATGATGGAGAGGAGAGGAGGTGGTTTTGCAATGGAGAAGATCAGAAGAGGGAGAGGCGAGACGGTGGTTTTGGAATGGAGATGATGGAGAGGAGAGGAGGTGGTTTTGCAATGGAGAAGATCAGAAGAGGGAGAGGCGAGACGGTGGTTTTGGAATGGAGATGATGGAGAGGAGAGGAGGTGGTTTTGCAATGGAGAAGAGGGAGAGGAGCGTGCGGCAGCGATTTAGGATTGGGCGAGAGGGCCGGCGCGCTGTGACTGGATCAAAATCAAAATCAATTTACCCTTCAATTAAGAAAGCGACCCCACATTAACTAGTCTCCCTTTTATTCTGTGTCATAATTGACCATGATTTTCGCACATAAAATATATGTTATACGTTGCAAAAATAATATAATTTGAAAGTACATTCAGATACGAACCAAACGATACAATTTTTGGTGACATGCATTCACATTTTGCTTGTCACATACAGTACGTGGTCAAACTTTGACCCAAAATACGCAAAACAACAAAAAATACTTCCAAGACCAGCGCCGCTCTTCCGCTCTTCTTCTGTTCCAATCTAAATCCACCGCCGCTCCTCTCCTGTTCGAATCTAAATCCAGCGCCGCTCCTCTCCTCTTCCATTTCAAAACCACCGCCCCTCCTCTCCTGTTCCAGTCCAAAACCAGCGTCGCTCCTCTCCCGTTCTAATCCAAAACCAGCGCCGCTCCTCTCCTCTTCCATTCAAAAACCACCGCCAGCAAGTGAAGGTGCTGTGGAGAAGTAGATCGATGGAGGAGTTGGTCAATTGTAAGTACAGTGGGGTTTTACGCACAAACTGCGAGTGTCGTGTTCTCCTCAGGGACTAGGCAACGGCAACTATGCTCGGTGAAAGCTAGATAACACAATAAGGGTGATGATCGCAAGAAAATATAAACCTAAAATAATCAAGGATGATGACAAACAACACAGGGAAATTAAGGTTGACACTCACTCTCTAATTGGTATTTTCAAACTACTAGAGAACTACAATACTAGCATCAATGATAAGGGAAGTCAAAATACATGGACATATATAACTAGCATGCAGATGACAGGAGGAATTAACAAGCTAGTGCGACAGGGGCAGAAATATATAACAACACAAACATATATATTTTCACACGAACATCGTTAACACAGAGACTGGAAATTAAATGTTCATACATCTTACTTCTACAGAGAGTAACATCTAGTAAATTCACAAGAAACAATATGAATTATTAAAAGCAACTAGCTGACAATTAGTCACACACATAGAACATATATGATTTGGATTACACAAGACACAATACTAGCACTAAAATGATCAACATCACAGAAATACGAAACCACATGAAATATATATCATGAACATATATGTTACAGAAATACTCATAAGCAGATTCTGATAGATCAATCACCTCCCAAATTAAGAAGGCATCATTAAGTCAGGTCACATAACAAGTACTATATTATACCAGTACGGAGCTGAACAAATAACAAGTGATTAAAACTAGTCAAGTCTGAATATTACACAACCCTGAACATTACACAATTTTGAACATTACACTACTCAAGGTTACAGAAATTAGAGAGAGAGAGAGAGAGAGCAACAGCAGCAGGTTCGTGGGAGAGGGAGCAGCAGCAGTTCGGTTCAGAGAGAAGCAGCGACAAGGGGTCCCGGAGAAGAAGCAGCAGAGATTGAGAAAGTTAGGAGCAGCAGGGGATGTACAAGAGAGAAGCAGCAGCAGGAGGTTGAAAGAGAGGAAGAACTACAGCAAGATTGGGAAGAAGAGAAAAGGTGCAGCGGTACGTGAGAGAGAGAGAGAAGAAGTGATGGTGGGGAGTGGTGGCGCTGGTGGATGTGTTGGGTGGCGCGGTGGTGCTGGTGATGGCGCGGTGGCGCGACGCCACGCCGGCCTGGCCGCCGCGGCGGCCGGAGGTGGAGAAGAAAGGGATCGGGGGAGAGAGATGAGATGCCAGGCCTGATGGGGAATGGAGGCATGCTAGGGATTTTGATCCCCCATGATCTGATCTGTCTTTTTTTACTTTGGCCCTCCTCCTTTCTTCTTTCTTCCCAAGAAGATCCTCCTCTTCTTTTAGTTTGCTCCCCTAGATTACTTCTTTCCTTCACGCTCAAGCCTTGACGTATTTCTTTCATGCCCTTCACTCTTCTCATTAGCCACATAGTAGAAGTCCTGACGATTATAGTGCCTTTGCGCACTTTTCTGCAAAATAATCAAATGATGAGTAAATGATCTTTTATGATTATCATTCGAATATTCAACAAGTCATAGCAAGAATGGATGGATATATCTCAATAAATGGTGAATTTGTGTGCCCAAATAGTATATAAGAAATGTGCTTATCAAGTTTCCCCACACTTAAACTTTTGCTTGTCCTCAAGCAAAGGAATATGACAAGAGCTAGATAATGAACAATGAGCTGACTGGAGAATGTCCCGGTGAAGTAGATCTCCAAACAAAGCATGCTTTGGACCTAGCTAATGAAAATTAATGGTCAAGAGTGCTACAAAGCAATAGGATACTAGTTGACTCAATCATTTTAAACTTTTACAATGATAAAAGTGGATCAACAAGTTCAAATGATGATTGTGCCAAAGGTTCCTAAAGAGAGCATGACCCAGAGCACAAAAAAGAACATAAACTTGTGATCAGTTCACTTATTTACAGAAGTAAAGCAATGATAATATTTTATCGATCTCACCAAAGGAACATACCACCGATCCCGAGAACATGGTATACACCTGGATCGACCAATTATTAGTTTTTTTGTTTGTCTCCCCAAAGGAACATACCACCGATCCCGAGAACATGGTATACACCTGGTTCGACAATTACATTTTTTTATTTATAATTACTGCCCAAGCTAACCCGATTTCACATGCCACCGATCCCGGGAACATGACATGCTACTGTAGGTAGTCAGACTTATTTATTCATTATTACCTATCTTAAATGAACAACGCTTAAGCACAAAAATAGGAATCATCACTTCTCCATGTCTGGTTCACATGCTACCGATCCAGGGAACATAGCATGCTAATCCATAGTGGTTAGGTGATTGCTCTCAATGGGAACACATTAGGCATAAATTCAGCATCTAAACGTGGTGAATCTAGGTGTATCGAGGTAAAAGCAGAAAATGATTAAGTTTTCTAGTGTACTAGGGATTTGAGCACTCAAAACTAATAACTTTCACTAATTTCAGCAAAGCAAGCAATATGTAGATCACTAGTTTACATGGCATTCAACAATCAGTTCGCATATTCTCATCAAGCACCATATGTCAAATAAAATTCAGTGGGGCAACATTTAAGACATGGCTTAAGCAACCCAAATAACATTTGATTTCAGCATGTATCAATGGATGATATACTAGGAATGGGTCATGAAACAGCTCACCGGGTTTTTATAGGAAGTAGCACTCGCTCGACACTCTCTAAACTGCAACTCTTCTCCTTTGCTTCCTCATGCATTGTGACTCCTCTCCTTTTGCTTCCCTATCCTCATGCCTGCTCCAGCTTCTCTCTTCATGTGTGCTCCTTGCTTCTCCTCATCCCCATGCCATGGGTCCACCGGGGTCCCAGGAATGTCATCTCGAACTTGGTCAGCATGTAGTGATTCGTGCACAAGCAAGAACCTGAAAGAGCACTCAACGAAAGAGACAATGCAAGTGGTAGGGATAATACCCTCCAAGTCATCAATCGAATATCCAATTACATAAGCATAGCTATAAAGCACATGTTTAGGATGGTACAAATCAGTAAGCTCAATGCTAGTATTAGATTCACACGTTTCATTAAGCATGGGTATAGCATTAGGAACATAAGTATCATGAAAGCTACATTAATTTTTTAGGAAATAAAATAAATGGGCCACATGAAAGCTACATTAATTGTTCACCCAGCCCAGCTAATGGCTGTAATTCAAAAAAAAGATCAAATTGACTGTAAATTCTACCGCGCAAAAAAAAGACTGTAAATTCTGAAAAAAAATGAGTTGAATACGTGCAACATTTTTGGAGGCTGAAATGTGGGCCAATAGGTCGAAGCCAACACAAGTCGTTGTAAATTTAGTCAACAAACGATTCTGACATGTTAGCCATTGGATTTACATCCAACGGCCGGCATCCATCTTCAATCTCTCGTCTTCTTCCTCCCGCGCCGTCGGGACCACCTCCCGCCTCCTGCTGCTAGCAGCTCTGCTTAGCACGCTTCGCTATGAAGCGCTACTCCATCGTTGGCCAGGCCATCCCTCCAACCCTCCACACCTCCTGTTCTTCTCCACCGACTGCGAAACCACACCACACTAGAACCAGTTAACCCTCGTACACCACTCCGTCTGCGACTCTACTCCCGCGTCTTCCCATCTCCGGCTCGTTGCTGTCCGGGGCCTCGCCGTCGTCCACCACCTTGGATGCGCTCGGCGCGGCGTGGTCAACATGGTCAACAGACGAGACCATCGGAAGTAGGTTGTGCGTGGAGAGGCTGATAGCTGGGTCCACGGCCGCACACAAAGAAATGCCTCCTTATTACGCGCAAAATAATGATTCCTCCACCTGACATCTGGGACCCACCGGAAGGGCCTCTGTATTGCACGAAAAAAACGTGCCCCCTGCTGACTTGTCGGACCCACCAGCTATCTTCGCACGCAAGGAAGTGCCTCCTTATTACACACACAAAAATGAATACTCCCCCTGCCAGCTGGAATCCAGCATACTGGGAGGCTGACTTGTGGGCCTACCAAGTTGACGGGGACGGAGGGCTTTGTCAACTTAGTCAATATGAATGATTCTAGCTCCTGTTACCGTACGATGTTCATCCAACGGTTGTAGTGCTTCTTCAACCTCTGGTCTTCTTGCTCCAGCCGCCCAAACCAGATTCGGTCGTGCCGCGTGCTCCTGCCTCCCATTGCCGGCTGTGATGCCGCGGAGGCCTCACCTCTCCCTACTACTCCCACCGGTGGCTAGACCATCCCTCTACTCACCCACACCCCCTGTTAATCTACAGCGACAGCAGCCTCACACCGCAGCCGAACTAGTGAACCCTCGTACTCCTGTTCGCGTGGGCATCCACTGCTGCGTCTTCCCCGGCTCCGAGTTGTCCCCTTCCTAGGCCTCGCCGTCGTCCACCGCCATGGTGCTCTCGGCGCGGCATGGTCAACGTGGTCAAGGAACGACTTCCATCGGACGTGGACTGTACGTGGAGAGGCTGACAGCTAGGTCCACGGCCGCAGCAAGGAAGTGCCTCCTTATTACGCGGAAAATAATGATTCCTCCACCTGACAGCGGGGACCCACCAGACGGGCCACCGTATTTCAGGAAAAAAAGTTTCCCCCTGACTGCTGGGACCCACCAGCTACATCTTCGCACGCAAGGAAGTGCGTCCGGGCAAAAACAAAACGATTCGCCCCCCTGAATGCTGGGACCCACCAGCTACATCTTCGCACGCAAGGAAGTGCGTCCGGGCAAAAAAAACGATTCTCCCCCCTGACTGCTAGGACCCACCAACTACATCTTCGCACGCAAAGGAAGTGCGTCCGGGCAAAAAAAACGATTCGCCCCTCTGACTGCTGGGACCCACCAGCTACATTTTCGCACGCAAGGAACTGCCTGACAGTCGGGACCCACCTGGTTGAAGCGTATGTAGCGTTGTCATTCTGGTCGCGAACTTGTACGTACATATATACTGGTCGATGTAGAGGCACGCACGTGTCATAGTAGAGGCGCGTACGTGTCGTAGTAGAGGCGCGCATGTAGCATGTACACGTATGTACAACGGCCAGGGTGCAAGAAAGGAAATACGGCCACGTATGTGTACATACAGGCGGGGTCTTGAACGCCTAGTCACGCATACGTACGGCAAGGGCTCGTGTTCAAGGGGAGGCAACGGAATGCGTCGTGTTCATGGGGAGGCAACGGAATGCGTCGTGTTCATGGGGAGGCAACGGAATGCGTCGTGTTCATGGGGAGGCAACAGAATGCGTCGTGTTCATCGGGAGGCAACCGAACGCGTGGGATCCAACCGGCTTGGACGGAATAGGCGATGGAAACGAGGCCTGGCGTACCGCAGAACGGAGGAAACGGACCTCCTACGGTCGAAACGGGGGTCCTGTTGATCGGGAGGGGTGTGGCGTACCGCAAAACGGACGAAATGGACCTCCTACGGTCGAAACAGGGGTCGTGTTGATCGGGAGGGGTGTGGCGTGCCGCAAATCGGACGAAACGGACCTCCTACGGTCGAAACGGGGGTCCTGTTGATCGGGAGGGGTGTGGCGTACTGCAAAACGGACGAAACGGACTTGTGTTGGAGCGCTAAGGTCGAAACGGGGGGAGGGGTGTGGCGTACCGCAAAACGGGAATCCATGGGATACTGTTCATCTCCACCGTCGACCTCCTCCAGCCTCCACGGGCTACCGTCGACCTCCTCCAGCCTCCACAGGCTCCTGTTCATCCATCCTCCACTGCGCGCTACTCCACCGGCTACTGTTCAACCACCCCTCCACGGGCACCCCTCCATCGTCTACTGTTCATCCAGCCCTCCACACCACGGGGTCCTATTCAACCACCCCTCCACGGCCACCCCTCCGCCATCTACTGTTCATCTAGCCCTCCACACCACGGGTTCTTGTTCATCCAGAGGCAACGCCACCGCTCACTGTTCATCCAAACCCCCCCGCAACGCTCACTATTCATCCCAGAGGCAGCATCGATTGGCTTCAGTTAGCAGCAGTAGCGAAGGAATCGCTCCATCGGGTTCTGTTAACAGCCATCGATCGATCGCTCGGGTTCAGTAACGTGTAGCCTGTAGTGCAATCGCTCGGGTTCAGTTAGAGCCCAACGCCTCGCTCGGCTTCACTTAGAGCCAACGCCTCGCACACACACGCATACCTGTACGAGAGAAACGCGCATCGCTCTCCCACCGTAACCGGCAACTCCCTGAAATTTTCCTCCCCCTCGCTTCTACCACGGTTTTTTCCGTCATGGACGGCCCAAAGAATGTCATGCAGCTGCGTCTCCGGCCCGCCCAGGACGAAAAGCCCATTTTCTGTCATGATTTTTTGTCATAGAATTAGGAGCCCACCACATCTATGATGATACCGGGTTTTGTCACAATTATCGTCATAGAAGTGTCATATGTATGACAGAAAAAAAATTCGTTCGGCCCAAAATGTCACGGATGTGTCTTTTTTTTGTAGTGACAATTCATCGGATCTCGACAAACACACCGCAAAAAGAATTACATCGAATAGATCTCCAAGAAGAGGAAGGAGAACTTTGTATTGAGATTCAAAGAGAGAGAAGAAGCCATCTATCTAATAACTATGGACCCAAAGGTCTGTGGTAAACTACTCACAACTCATCGGAGAGGCTATGGTGTTGATGTAGAAGACCTCCATGGTCGATTCCCCCTCCGGCGGAGCGCCGGCGAAGGCTCCAAGATGGGATCTAGCGGATACAGAAGGTTACAATGGTGGAAATAGTTTTTCGTGGTCGCTTCTGATGTTTTCAGGGTATGTAGGTATATACAGGAGGAAGAAGTACGTCGGTGGACGCCCGAGGGGCCCATGAGACAGGGGGCGCGCCCTCCACCCTCGTGGCCGCCTCAGCAGCTTCTTGACTTGCACTCCAAGTCCTCTGGATTGTGTTTGTTCCAAAAAGATTGCTCCCAAAGGTTTCATTCTGTTTGGACTACGTTTGATATTCCTTTTCTTCGAAATACTGAAATAGGCAAAAAAACAGCAATAAGGGCTAGGCCTCCGGTTAGTAGGTTAGTCCCAAAAATGATATAAAAGTGTAAAGTAAAGTCCATAAACATCCAAAACAGGTAATATAATAGCATGGAACAATCAAAAATTACAGATACGTTGGAGACATATCATCCTACAGTCAGCGTGTGCTGTGATACCATCTTGTAGCGACCAGACCTCAAACAGTCCAGTCTTTGTGCGTTAGTGTCATCCCTGGATCGGTAATGCTGACACGCACAGTACTTGATGATTTATAACAGAGTTTCAATCACACACTTATTACATCGAATGTCTCAAAAGAGAACTTAATACAATAATATGGCTTAAGGCCATCTAAATAAGATAACAGCGGAAGGCTTGAAAGATAAAGTGAGTCCATCAACTCCAACAGCATAGCTGAGTGAATGACAACGACCTATGGCACCTTACTCGTCGTCTGAAAAGTCTGCAACATGAAATGTTGCAGCCCGAAACGGGTCAGCACATGGAATATGCTGGCAATGTAGCACATAGAGTAATGAACAGAATCAATGCTATCACTACATGCATATATGGCTGGTGGAAAGCTCTGTGGTTATTGTTTTTGCACAAAGCCAATTTTTTCCTACATCAAAGGAATAGATTTCATTTCATTATCATGGTGGTTGTTAAACATTGAGAAGGTTCCTCCAACTCAATCCCAATTAAGCAATATCAATAAACCCAACAAATTATTTTAAAGTGGTGAGATCAACATGATAATCCAAGAACCAGATAATCAAGATGTCCATAACCGGGGACACGGCTAACCATGATTAGTTTGTACACTCTGCAGAGGTTTGCACACTTTTCCCCACAAGACTCGATCTGCTCCATTGGATTTCTCGCACTACATGATGTTTGAGAAATAGATGACCGAGACACAGTCTTTCAAAAACATGAACTCTTTACTTTGTATGGACAGTTACACCTACTTCCCCTTACATTTGCTAGCCCATCACTGAAAGAGGTCATGCAACCTACTCAACTATGCTAGAGCCCATAATAGCTTGTGGCTGCACACGGAAGTTTCTAGCATGAATAATCTTATGATCCCTTTGAGCCTGGGTGGCATTCCATAGGATGATCACACGGGTACTCCGGGATCCCCTTGCACAAGCACTGGGTTCTCTAGGTGCCTTGACAACCACTGGGTACTCTAGGGTGCCAACCACTGGGTACTTCAGGGTGCCTCAAACAATCCACCCAGATGTGTATTTAAGTAGCCACCTTAAGTTAACCATTAATTAACAGTCCTCACATCTGTCATGGATACACTCACCCAAACCACGTCTACGAGCATAGCATAGCAATCCTGAGCATATCATAGAAATAACTCCCAAAGGTTTGATAATAAAAGGGTAATAGGTTCTACCTCACCATCTACTTCCCAAACCCACATGTTAAAACAGATCCTAACCATGCAATGTTTGAGGGTTGTATCTAATTCATAAAAACTGGGTAATAAAGGGATATGATCAAAGTGTTACTTGCCTTGCTGATGATCTGCAAAACCTAGAGACTCATAGTAGCACGCTTCGCACTCCAGGTGTTCTATTGCAAGCAAACAAAGCATATAAGCACTCAACTAGAATCACGGGTAAAACTCAAATAAGAAGATCTAACCAGAAAGTTCAACTGAAGAACTCCGGTTTGCAAAAAGAATCAAATCAAACGGAGCAACGAAACTCAAACTACGAAAGAAAAGAAGATCCGTTTACTAATCTGGACTAAAGTCAAATTTTACAGTACCAAAATCTTGTTTAAGTTGGTTAAACAGAAAGAGGGCTTCGAGAAGAAGATCTAGGTGCTTGTTTCATCTAATACTGATAAACGAGAAAAAAGATAAACTAGAACGAAGATAAGGGCAGAAATCGAGATCGAAAATAATCGCGGAAAACCCCTGGAAAAATAAAACGAGACGAACAGGCTAACGAACGAACATTCGCTGTTTACGACTAACTGACGAACAACGTTCGTTAAAACAAACGTACGAGCGAACGTACACAAAACAACTAAATTGAAAACAAACCGAACCGATCTAAAAAAATACTAGATCTAGGTCTCGAAAAAAACTGATGGTTTTCCGAGAAAAACCGAGATGGCGGCGGCGGCTACCTCCAGCGAGGTCGTTGGTGGCGGCGATGACTCCGGTGGCGGCGGGCGGTTGGCGGCGGCTCCGGTGGCGGCGGGCGGTCGGCGGCGGTGGCTCCCGCGGCAAGCAGGCGGACTGCGGCGGCGGCGCAACGGGGAGGCGGGCGGTCTGCGGCGGTAACGGCGCGGGTTCCGAGGGCGGCGGCGGCTAGGGTTTCGGGGCGGGGCTGGCTGGGCTGGCGGGGTCGAGCCTCGCCCTTATAAAGGTCGGCCTGGCGGTGTCCGTGTCGGGCACGGCCCGTTAGGTCGGTGCACTTTTTTAAATAAACTGACGCGGAAAAATAAATAAAAAAAATACTAAACAGAGTCCAAAAATCCTGAAATAAATTTTCACGGTCCTCTAATAATATTGCGGACAAAGTGAACATTTATTTGGGCCACTCGCAATTTTGAAAAACGCATTTTTTTCTAATTCAAATAAAATAGCAATAAAAGTCCAAATAAAAAACTTATTTGATTTTAACATTGTTCCTCCAATATTTCTTTTATTTTGGAGAAGTCATTTTATCTCCTCTCTTTTATTTTAACATTGGAAATATTCGGAAAGAAAATGAATTAAACCAAAATGATCCTCTTTTCAATATTTGAGAAAATCAAATATGAAAAATAACGAAATCCCCAACTCTCGCCGTGGGTCCTTGAGTTGCTTGAAATTTCTAGGATTAACCAAAATGCAATAAAATATGATATGCAACGATGACCTATGTATAACATTCCAAATTGAAAATTTGGGATGTTACAGAAGCATGGAAACATATGAAGGATGGTATCACCTGATATCAATGAGAGAGCCCGTCTATCCCCAACAATGCACATTCGTAAAGAAACACGGAAAAAAGCAATATCGACATGTGTTCGTGGTTCTCCTATGTGGCAAGAAAGAAAGACCCCGATCAGGGCAGGAGCCCATGGCTAAGCTCCCATACCAGCTAAGCTCTTACTCGTCGTAAAGAACATTAGAAGGTGGCAAGACGAGAGGAGCAAGATCTACTCCAAGGACTTGTCGGGGGTAACCGTTGGTTTGCCAGGGAGGACAATACCAACCAACTCTTCGGTCGACAATCAACTCTGCTCAACATCAAAGGTGTGGGATTCCTCGTCAGGGCAACCGATTTTGGTCGGGTAAGAGCCAATCTCACAGCGCTACCTATAGTTAGTTGCTAAAACACGGACATTCCAAACTTTTTTAGTTCCAGTTACTTCTGTTAGGTGGTGTTTCTGTCACTTTTGGTGAAGTCCCAGCCAATTTTCTTTATTTGTCTTTTTTAGTTTCATACTTCTTTCGTTTCATAATACTTGTCGTGAAAAGTTCCATCTGCTTCTGTGCACACAATAAAAACATTCATGACAAGTATTTTGAACAGAGGTTTTTAAGTCGCTCACTAGTTACAACTAGAAGAACGCCGGTGCGTTGCAATGGGGCCACATTAACTTTAAGAGTTCAATATTACGACATTGACGACCATTTTTACCATCAAATCCTCACACACACTCTCTCTCCCCCTCCCTCTTCCTCCCTCTCTCTCCCTCTCTCTCTAACACACACACACACATAGCCTATTCTCCCCGCCAATAAGACTTACTCAATTGGCAATAATGTGTGGACTTGTGGTGAGCTTGACTGAACTAATGGATAGTGTGATATATTCCCCATCATTTAACAATGAAATTTCAGAAATGGGAAGATTATGTAACACCTCAAGTCGTTAGCTACAGTGACCTCCCCCTAATGATGCCATGTCATCAGGCTTGCTAAGCCAAACAGCCACTTGATAAAAATCAAAGCCCAATTCAAATTTAAAATAAAGTCAAATAGATTATTTTGTCAAACAGTAAAACTAAAATGTTCACCATATTCTATAAATTCCACTGATCTTTGACATGTTGAGCCCAACATTATTTGACCCAAAAATTAAATATTGTCAAATTAATAAGAGGTCCAATAGTAGTTAAAATAAC
Organism: Triticum aestivum; assembly: GCF_018294505.1. NCBI lineage: Eukaryota > Viridiplantae > Streptophyta > Magnoliopsida > Poales > Poaceae > Triticum > Triticum aestivum. Next base: position 579,053,580 of record NC_057807.1, on the reverse strand, counting down.
CAATTAAATATAAACCTAATTTTATGTATTTCCTTTTGGCCCCAAACTTTTTGTGCCACCTAAAAATATTGTGCTCGAATTGTGTGCATAGTTTCACAATTAACAAAATCCATTTAGTTGATATAAGAATAAATAGAAAACAGTGTTAAAAAGGAGAAACGGATTAGAATACATTAAAAACCAAAAGGACGATGAAAAAGGGGATTCCCCCTACCCCGCCCCCCCCGGGCCTTGCCACCGAACCGGCACAGTGGTCCAGTCCCCGCACGGTCGTCTTCTCCTGTTCCTCGAGCCCGTCGCTACGGAGCCGGGCTCCCGCCCGACCACCTCGCCGGCATCGAAGGGGAATGGATAAGGGTGACGCCCTGCCTCCCCTGCCCCCATGGCATCACTCCTCCTTGATGCCCCCTCCCAGATCCACTTATCCTCCTCGCTCGCTCGATCCCGGTGATCTGGATGAAGTCAGATGCCACGGCCACCATGACCGACCCCGTCCACACGACCACTGCCCTCCTTGCTGGCTAGGAGCTTGTCGAGGAGCTCTGAATGCCTCCGCTACTTCGTCTGCGCCAATGACATCAAGTCCAGCACCCCTAGATCGACGTCGTTGCCGTCTTCCTCAACCTTTGGCCACCGTGACATTGTCGTTCGATCCACGCCGCCCCGAGCTCCCTTGTCTTCCCCTAGGGTGCCATTGACACCGCTGTGATCTCCTCTTGCCTTTCCCTAGTTTCCCCTCTCGTTTGCTCTCATTAGGTATTTCGCCGTGGCCGAGAACCGCCGTCCGCCATGCCATTGCAGGGGTAGCCACTGAGCTCCTCGAATTGACCCCGTGGCACATGCCCGCTCCTATGCGCGCCCATGCCCGAGCCTTCAGCTCTTCTTCCGCGCCCGCGGGGCCACTCCCTCTCTGGCTCTCCATGCCCATGCACGTGCCACACCGCGTCCGTTGCGCCCACCGTTGCCATCACGCTCGCCACAGCCACCGCACCACTGTGCCCCGCGCGACGCACACCCTGGTCGCGCGTCACACTCTCGCTGGCTACGCTCGCCCCATCTGCTGCCGCCTATCCCTTTGCTCGCCCCGCTGTCGCGCCCCTGCCTCGTGTCGCCTCCTGTCGCGGCCATCTTCTGCCGGCCGCCCCCTCAGCCACGCCAGTCGCATATCTGCCCTCCACCGTCGGCCGCTCGCCTCGCCCGTTGCATGCTTCTTCCTGCTGTTATGCGCTGCTTTACCACTGGTACGGTGTTGCGCCATGCCCTCGACACCGCCGTGGACAAACGTGGCGGAGGGATTGCCAATGGAGTACGAGGAGGAGGTGGCGGAGAAGGTGTGGAGAGGCAAGAGGTCTAGGGTGGCGTCAGCTGGCTGTGGTGGAGGTGATTATGCAAGAAGGAGCCGGAACGGAAGGAGAGGTCACAATTGGAAAGAATCACAAAAAAATCATAACCCGGAGATCTCATTCCAAAAAAATGATAATATCGATGGAGGGGTGATTTCCTTCAATAGGTGGAAAACATAGGAAATATTGGACGTTATCAAGGAAAGGTAAAAGTTTAGGAAAGTTAGGATTTTCAACTGATTTCTATGCAAATGGGGTTTTATTGTTTGGTAACATGATATCAGTACCTGCCCGTTTGTGACGTGTTTGATTAGAAAAGTTTGCAAATGTTAAGAAACTATTTATTGGGAGGAAAGATCGTGACGTGTCTGTTATTTGTTTCCTAAAACAAATTTCACTAATGAGAGAAATCGATTGATTTAGATAAGTTAGGAAAGTTAGATTCAAATCTATTATTTGTTTCTTAAAAATTTGTTATTTGTTTTCTAAGACAAATTGAACCAATAAAAGAAATCGATTGATATGAATAATTTAAATAAGTTAGATCCGTGATTTGTTATACGTTAGGAAAGTCCTGGTTGTAATAAAGGGTGGAGAGAAAAATAAACCGATGGACCAGGATGGGAGGGGGTGGTGGGAGGAGAGACAAAAAAAACCAGCAAAAATAAACCGTGAAGACTATTCACCAACTGCTTCATTAGAACTTTAGAAGTAGAGATTGTTTTTATGGAATGCCTAACTGGTGAACGTAAGATATTTGGTGATCTTCAACGAACGCACTAGGAACCCTTGGATCTTGCTCTTTATTTGTTTTTTTGATAGTTTCATACTCCCTCCGTTTCAAAATACCTGTCGTGGAAAGTTCCATCCACTTTTGTGCACATAATAAAAACATTCACGACAAGTATTTTGAACAGAGGGTGTACTTGTTTTTAAAGTTGCTCGCTAGTTACATTTGTTTTTACGGTATATCTAACCGGTGAACGGTATTTGGTGATCTGCAGCGAACTCACCAGAAACCCTTGGTTCTTGCTCACGAATCTTGAATCAGAAAGAGGCAAACGTCAGCTAGAGAAAAGCGTCTTCTATATTCACGTTCCCGACGAACGTTCCTTCTTTTTTTCTTCCCACAAAAATATGGCTGATGTGCAGCTCGAACTTCACAACCTAGTGAAGGAATGAGGGCGGGCTCGCAACTTGGACTAGAAGCGGGTTGTAAAATTTCTGATCAAACTTGCCACATGTTTTGAGCCTAAAATGAATTCATTTTTATTTTTTATTTTTGCTCAAAAAATCCAGGAATTCCCAAAAATATCCATCTTTTGAAAAGAACAAGAATCCCTACAAATCCAAAAGGACGCCATGTTGTCTAGAGAACACATATTTTAAAACTTGCCATGTGCAAATTATATTTGTTTTTTTTGTCATCTATCTATTTTTACAAATCTCAAAAGTTGCCGGGTTTATTTACAGGATGATTTTTCTAAACTTGCCATGTTCAATTTTATTATAGGTGGCATTTTTTTGTAGGAACCATGGCATTTTTGTAGAAACCATGGCATTTACAATGTATACACAAGGGCATTTTTATTTGTAAGAGCATGTCATTTTTTTATTAAGAGCGTCAAATTTTTATTTTCAATGAGCAATGCATTTTTGTTATCAAGAGCATGGCATTTTTTTTAAAAGCATCACATTTCTATTATAAAGAGCATGTCATTTGTTCTATAGAGAATGGCATTCTTTATTTTAAAGAGCATGGCATTCTTATTTTGCATGGCATTTTTTAAAATAGCATGACATTTTTTTGTAGAACATGTCATTTTTATTATAAATAGAATGACATTTTTTCCTATACAGCATGACACTTTTTATTTTAGAAAACATGGCATTTTTATTATAAAGAGCATGTCATTTTGTATAGAGCATGTCAATTTTGTTAGTAAAAACAAGGTATTTTTTTATCATTAAGATCATGCCTTTTTCTTTTATGAAGAGCATGACACTTTTTAATCTATAGCATGCTAAATTTGTTTCTTGTTTTCTACAAAGAAAATATTTTTCATAATTTTTACATCATGGTAGTTTGTAAACTTATGTTCTCTACCTTTTATGTATCAGCTATTTTTTTTCTTTTCCGACGGTATTTCTTTTATGAAAAGCAGTTATTTTTTCTAAATTTATGAATATTTTTCAAATTCATGAGTTTTTTTTAAAAAAATCTTCAAAATCAGTGATTTTCTAAAAAAATCAATGAAAATTTTTCAAACCTGTGAAACTCTTTCAAATTTGATGATTTTTTTTTCAAAAACGATGAAATTTTTTCAACCTTTTTAAAATTTTGGGCTTTCGTGAAATTCATGAACTTGTTTGAAATTTCGTGAAATTTTTCAAATTCACACACTTTTTAAAATTGGTGAAATCATTTCATGTTCGTGAACTTGTTGAATTGATGAACCTTTTCAAAATAGTGTTTTTTAATTTTCATGACTTTTTATTGAAAAGCCGACTATTCAGCTGGTCAGTGGGTCAACAACACAGAACCGATCGAGCGAGCTAGGAAAGTCGATCGAGCTAGTCAACCGAGCGAGCAAGCAGGGAGCCTGGGACAAACCGATCGAGCGAAAATAGTTCTTGGGCCGGCACACATGAGCAACATATGAGCGCCCCGTTGTGCTTAGAGCAACTCTAGCAGACTCCGCATCCCGCCGGCCCACAAAACGCGTTTGCAATTCGCGCAAAACAGCTTTTGCGGGCTGGCTCGGGCTGGCACAGATGCAGACCCGCCAAAATCCGTAAAAAAGTACTCCACATATCATCGAATATACTTTTTTACGGGTTGGCTTTGCGGGGTCTGCTCTTTGCGCCGCTGCATCCACATATCATCGGCCCGCAAATATCAAATACAACATAATTCAACAATCGAAAACGAACTGAATTATTCGAATCAAACATAATACAATAATCATCCGCATTACAAATAATTATTCAAATAACCGTAGCAAACTTAAATAGTGCAATACAAAACTTGTCATGAATACAAATACAAATGAATACAAAAATAAATCACTGTGTAGCCCTTTGCCAATGGTGCTCAATAAGATCTTTCTGAAGTTGAAAGTGGGTGTCTACATTTTCAATCTCCTTGTATGTCTGAAGAAATCTCTAATGCGAATGATCACATTCGTAAATCTACGCACATACTCAATTGTGCTATCTTCACCAATGCGAAGATATTCATTGGCATAGTCAGCCGGAACACCATATGCAATCACCCGCATAGTTGCAGAGATTTTTTTGATATGGTCTAAATCCCTTTAAGTCCGCGGCATTTCTTCTTTGAGTAAAATACCGGCAATTTGCCTCGTAAGCTTCAACAAGTTCCACAAAGAGGGATTGGCGCATTCGGTACCTTCTCCGAAAGAGGTGCGGAGGATATGTAGGATTCTCCGTGAAATAGTCTTGCATCAACATCTCGTTCCCAAGATGGCGATTCCGAGGAATGCACAAACGCCCGACAGTCGATCCTTGCCTCCTCTTCCGATGCTCGTCTTCATGCTCCTTCACGGCAAGTGCCATGGCTAATGTTTGCTGCCGAAAGGTCGCAAGCATGGTCTCAACATCCGAGTCGTCCGAATCGGACGAATCGGATAGCAAGAACTTCTCGCACGTGGTCAACTCCATCTACACGCACACCGGCGCGTCAATCCACTACACAGCTCACAAAAATCACAAAAAAGGGACTAACCAGTGGCGGGTGATCCCGGGCGGCGACGAGGGGGTGCGCTCGACGGTGGTCGATCCTCGGCGATGGGGGGCGGCGCTTCTCGCCGGATCCGGAGGGGCGGTGCAGCGGCTCGGCGCGGGAGGGTGTGGGGCGGCCCTGGGGCGTGATTCCGCCCGCAGATATGGCCGGAATCGCCGGCGGCGGGCGGGCGGAAGCAAGGGTAGGCGGCGGCGGAAGGAGGGGGAAAAGAGCACGGGCTGAAATGTCCCTCCCACCAATTGCTTCTCTGTGATGCAGGGCACCGCAGCCGCGAGTGGGAAACCCGCGTTTTCCCGGGTTGGGATCGGGAATTTGCCGCGCCCCCCAAAATTTTTGCGGGCCAGGCGGGATGCGGGGTCTCGTCAGGCAGGCTTTCCGGCCCGTACCCGCATTTTGACGGTTATTTTACGGGTCGGGGGCGGATGCGGGGTCTGCTAGAGTTGCTCTTAAGGCGTTGATTAGGGACTCCCCGAGCGTACACCTAAAAAAAGGGGCTTGATATCCCACAAGTATAGGGGATCGCAACAGTTTTGGAGGGTAGAGTATTCAACCCAAATTTGTTGATTCGACACAAGGGGAGCCAAAGAATATTCTCAAGTATTAGCAGCTGAGTTGTCAATTCAACCACACTTGGAAACTTAGTATCTGCAGCAAAGTGTTTATTAGCAAAGTAATATGATAGTGGTGGTAACGGTAACAAAAGTAAAGACAGCAAAAGTAATGTTTTTGTATTTTGTAGTGATTGTAACAGTAACAACGGAAAAGTAAATAAGCGAGAACCAGTATATGGAAAACTCGTAGGCACCGGATCAATGATGGATAATTATGCCGGATGTGGTTCCAAGCATAATAGACATACTATCATCCTCGGGAATATCAAGAATAACAAAGTCCGTTTAAAATAGTAACGTTTGCAACCACAACAAGCACATCCTCACAAATATCGACAGGTATAGCAGTTGATTTATCAGCCATTTGCAAAGATATTTCAGTAGGTGTCAACTTATTCAAGTCAATTCTGCGATATAAAGAGAGAGGCATAACACTAACACCGGCTCCAAGATCACACAAAGCGGTTTTAACATAATTTCTCTTAATGGAGCATGGTATAGTAGGTACTCCGGGATCTCCAAGTTTCTTTGGTATTCCACCCTTAAAAGTATAATTAGCAAGCATGGTGGAAATTTTAGCTTCAGGTATCTTTCTTTTATTAGTAATAATATCCTTCATATACTTAGAATAAGGATTTGTTTTGAGCACATCAGTTAATCGCATACGCAAAAAGATAGGTCTAATCATTTCAGCAAAGCGCTCAAAATCCTCATCATCCTTTTTCTTGTATGGTTTCGGGGGAAAAGGCATGGGTTTTTGAACCCATGGTTCCCTTTCTTTACCATGTTTCCTAGCAACAAAGTCTCTTTTATCATAGCGTTGATTCCTTGATTGTGGGTTATCAAGATCAACAGCAGGTTCAACTTCTACATCATTATCATTACTAGGTTGAGCATCAACATGAACATTATCATTAACATTATCTCTAGGTTCATGTTCATCACCTGATTGTGTTTCAGCATCAGAAATAGAAATATCATTTGGATTCTCAGGTGGCTCAGCGATAGGTTCACTAGAAGTTTGCAAAGTCCTATCATTTTTTTTCTTCTTTTTAGAAGAACTTGGTACATCAATATCATTTCTCTGAGAATCTTGCTCGATTCTCTTAGGGTGGCCTTCAGGATACAAATGTTCCTGAGTCATTCTACTGGTTCTAGTAGCCACTCTAAGAGCATAATCATTTTTCTCACTATTCATTTCATCAAGCGCTTCTTTTTGAGCTCTAAGTACTTGTTCTACTTGAGTGGTAACCATAGAAGCATGTTTGCTAACAAGTTTAAGTTCACCTCTAATATCAGCCATATAATCACCCAAGCGTTTAATCATATAGGCATCTTGTTTTAATTGTCTACCAAAATAAGCATTAAAGTCATCTTGCTTAAACATAAAGTTATCAAACTCATCCACGCACGGACTAGCAATTTTAGTAGGAGGGACTTCAGCTTTATCATATCTATAGAGAGAATTTACCTTTACTACCTGTGTCAGGATATCGGGAGGTTCTTCAGTAAATAAATAATTGAGATCATATACTTCTTCAACAGGCGGTAAATTAAGACCGTGTATTTCTTCAATAGGAGGTAAATTCTTAGCATCTTCGGCTTTAATACATTTTTCTTTCATAGATTTCTTTGCCTCTTGCATATCTTCAGGACTGAGAAATAGAACACCTCTCTTCTCCGGAGTTGGTTTAGGAATAGGCTCAATAATTGGCTCAGGAGCTGGTTCAGGAGGTGCCCAATTATTTTCATTTGTCAACATATTGTTCAATAGAATTTCCGCTTCATCCGGTGTTCTTTCCCTGAAAAGAGAACCAGCACAACTATCCAGGTAATCTCTGGAAGCATCGGTTAGTCCATTATAAAAGATATCAAGTATTTCAGGTTTCTTGAGAGGATGATCAGGCAAAGCATTAAGTAATTTGAGAAGCCTCCCCCAAGCTTGTGGGAGACTCTCTTCTTTGATTTGCACGAAGTTATATATTTCCCTCAAGGCTGCTTGTTTCTTATGAGCAGGGAAATATTTAGCAGAGAAGTAATAAATCATATCCTGGGGACTTTGCACACAACCAGGATCAAGAGAATTAAACCATATCTTAGCATCACCCTTTAATGAGAATGGAAATATTTTGAGTAAATAAAGATAGCGCGATCTCTCATTATTAGTAAACAGGGCAGCTATATCATTCAACTTAGTAAGATGTGCCACAACAGTTTTAGATTCATAGCCATAGAAAGGATCGGATTCAACCAAAGTAATTATATCTGGATCAACAGAAAAATCATAATAATCCTTATCGGGAACACAAATAGGTGAAGTGGCAAAAGCAGGGTCAGGTCTCATTCTATCTCTAAGAGATTCTTTACCCCATTTAATTAGCAACCTCTTAAGTTCATATCTATCCTGGCAAGCAAAAATAGCGGCAGAAGATTCTGCATCAAAAAGATAACCTTCGGGAATAGGAGGCATATTTTCATCATCACTCTCATCATTGTATTCAGGTGAAGTAATTTCTCTTTCTTTAGACCTAGCAATTTGCTCATCAAGAAATTCACCAAGGGGCACAGTAGTATCAAGCATAGAAGTGGCATCATCACAAGTATCACGCATAGCAGAAGTGGCATCATCAATAGCATGCGACATATCAAAATTCATAACAGTAGCAGGTTTAGGCGTCACAAGCTTACTTATAACAGAAGGAGAATCTAGTGCAGAGCTAGATGGTAGTTCCTTACCTCCCCTCATAGTTGAGGGAAAAATCTTGGTCTTAGCGTCTTTCAAGTTCTTCATAGTGTCCAGCAGATATAAATCCCAAGTGACTCAAAGAATAGAGCTATGCTCCCCGGCAACGGTGCCAGAAAAAGGGTCTTGATATCCCACAAGTATAGGGGATCGCAACAGTTTTGGATGGTAGAGTATTCAACCCAAATTTGTTGATTCGACACAAGGGGAGCCAAAGAATATTCTCAAGTATTAGCAGCTGAGTTGTCAATTCAACCACACCTGGAAACTTAGTATCTGCAGCAAAGTGTTTAGTAGCAAAGTAATATGATAGTGGTGGTAACGGTAATAAAAGTAAAGACAGCAAAAGTAATGTTTTTGTATTTTGTAGTGATTGTAACAGTAACAACGGAAAAGTAAATAAGCGAGAACCAGTATATGGAAAACTCGTAGGCACCGGATGAATGATTGATAATTTTTCTGGATGTGGTTCATCATGTAACAGTCATAACATAGGGTGACACAGAACTAGCTCCAGTTCATCAATGTAATGTAGGCATGTATTCCGAATATAGTCATACGTGCTTATGGAAAAGAACTTGCATGACATCTTTTGTCCTACCCTCCCGTGGCAGCGGGGTCCTATTGGAAACTAAGGGATATTAAGGCCTCCTTTTAATAGAGAACCGAAACAAAGCATTAGCACATAGTGAATACATGAACTCCTCAAACTATGGTCATCACCGGGAGTGGTTCCGATTATTGTCACTTCGGGGTTGCCCGATCATAACACATAGTAGGTGACTATAGACTTGCAAGATAGGATCAAGAACTCACATATATTCATGAAAATATAATAGGTTCAGATCTGAAATCATGGCACTCGGGGCCTAGTGACAAGCATTAAGCATAGCAAAGTCATAGCAACATCAATCTCAGAACATAGTGGATACTAGGGATCAAACCCTAACAAAACTAACTCGATTACATGATAAATCTCATCCAACCCATCACCTTCCAGCAAGCCTACGATGGAATTACTCATGCACGGTGGTGAGCATCATGAAATTGGTGATGGAGGATGGTTGATGATGACGACGGTGACGAATTCCCCTCTCCGGAGCCCCGAACGGACTCCAGATGAGCCCTCACGAGAGAGATTAGGGCTTGGCGGCGGCTCCGTATCGTAAAACGTGATGATTTCTTTTCTCTGATTTTTTTCTCCCCGAAGGCCAATATATGGAGTTGGAGTTGGTGTCGGAGGGCCACCAGGGGGCCCACGAGGTAGGGGGCGCGCCCCCCACCCTCGTGGACAGGGTGTGGGCCCCCTGGTCTTCATCTTTTGCGAGGATTTTTTATTAATTATCCTAAGATATTCCGTGGAGTTTCAGGTTGTTCCGAGAACTTTTATTTTCTGCACAAAAACAACACCATGGCAATTCTGCTGAAAACAGCGTCAGTCCGGGTTAGTTCCATTCAAATCATACAAGTTAGAGTTCAAAACAAGGGCAAAAGTGTTTGGAAAAGTAGATATGACGGAGACGTATCAACTCAACCAAGCTTAAACCCTTGCTTGTCCTCAAGCAATTCAGTTGACAAACTGAAAGAGAAAAAGAAAAACTTTTACAAACTCTGTTTGCTCTTGTTATTGTAAACATGAAAAGCCAGCATTCAAGTTTCAGAAAATATTATGAACTAACCATTCTCATAATAACACAAAGGTCTCACAATTACTCATATCAATAGCATAATCAGCTAGCGAGCTATAATAACAAAACTCGGATGACAACACTTTCTCAAAATAATTATAACATGGTATAACGAAATGGTATCTCGCTAGCCCTTTCAAAGACCGCAAAACATAAATGCAGAGCACCTTCAAAGATCAAGGACTGACTAAACATTGTAATTCATGGTAAAAGAGATCCAGTCAAGTCATACCCAATATAAACCAATAATAATGAATGCAAACGACAGTGTGCTCTCCAGCGGGTGCTTTTTAATAAGAAGGATGATGACTCAACATAAAAAGTAAATAGATAGGCCCTTCGCAGAGGGAAGCAGGGATTTGTAGGGGTGCTAGAGCTCAGATTTAAAATAGAGATTGAATAACATTTTGAGCGGCATACTTTTGCTATCAATGCAACAACTATGAGATGACGATATCTTCCATGCTAAACAAATTATAGGCGGTTCCCAAACAGAATGGTAAAGTTTATACTCCCCTTCCTCCACAAGCATCAATCCATGGCTTGCTCGAAACAACGAGTGCCTCCAACATTCAATGGGTCCCAAGGGGAGTTTTGTTTGCAATTATTTTGATTTAATTTGCATAAAGCATGGGACTGGGCATCCCGGTGACCAACCATTTTCTTGTGAATGAGGAGCGGAGTCCACTCCTCTTGAGAATAACCGCCTAACATGGAAGATAAGGGCAGCCCTAGTTGAAACATGAGCTGCTCGAGTATACAAAACAGAATTTCATTTGAAGGTTTGGAGTTTGGCACATACAAATTTACTTGGAGCGGCAGGTAAATACCGCATATAGGAAGGTATAGTGGACTCATACGGAACAACTTGGGGTTTTTAAGGAGTTTGGATGCACAAGCAGTATTCCCGCTTAGTACAAGTGAAGGCTAAAAGACTGGGAAGCGACCAACTGGGAGAGCGACAACAGTCGTAAACATGCATCAAAATTAATTTACACCAAATACAAGCATGAGTAGGATATAATCTACCATGAACATAAATATCATGAAGGCTATGTTGATTTGATTCAACTACATGCGTGAACATGTGCCAAGTCTAGTCACTCAATTCATTTAAAGGAGGATACCATCCCCTCATACCACATCATAATCATTCTAATAGCATGTTGGCACGCAAGGCAAACCATTATAACTCCTAGCTAATCAAACATGGCACAAGTAACTATAATCTCTAAATGTCATTGCAAATATGCTTACTTCATAAAAGCTAACCCAGGAACGATGAATCATCATATTTACAAAAACAAAAGAGGTCGAGTTCATACCAGCTTTTCTCATCCCAATAAGTCCATCATATATCATCATTATTGCCTTTCACTTGCACGACCGAACGATGTGAATAATAATAAGAGTGCACGTGCATTGGACTAAGCTAGAATCTGCAAGCATTCAACTCAAGAGAGAAGACAAGTAATATGGGCTCTAAGTTAAATAATCATTCATGCATATATGAGCCACTAAGCATTTTCAATATGGTCTTCTCGACCCCCAAAGAAAGGAAAAGAAAAAACTAATTACACGGGAAAGCTCCCAACAAACAAAAGAAGAACGGGAAATATTTTTGGGTTTTCCGTTTTAATTACTACAGCAAAGAAATAAAGTACTACTATTTTTTTTGTTTTTCTTAAGGTTTATTAAACACACAAGAAGAAAGCGGGAAAAAGAAAATAAACTAGCATGGATATTACAGTGAAAGAGTATGAACACCGACATCTAGCAATGAGTGTGTGTAAACATGAATGTAATGTCGGTGGGAAATACGTACTCCCCCAAGCTTAGGCTTTTAGCCTAAGTTGGTCTATTGCCAGGAATGGCCTGGCTGATACCCATAAGTGAAGCTGGGGTCATACTGTGATGGAGAAGGCTCCGGCTGCCATTGGCTGGCAGCCTCCTCTGGATCCCAAGAATAAACAGATAGTCGTGGAGGCTCATCTTGTGGCTCCGGTTCCGGGGCGGGTGCAGGATTTCGATAAGCTTGAATGGCCGCCCACGGAACGATGTGAGGACCTGCAGACAAGTTAAACAAAGGGAGAGTAGGCAAAGTAATAATCTCAGGGTGATGTTTATCAAAGTACAATTTATATTTGAGCTCCCCTTCGCGGCTTTTAACAAGAAAATCATGCGCTAGCATACTCCTATAATCTAAATAAGCACGAGGCAGCGATGTTTCCTCTTCCTCCTCATGCCTAATAGGTATTTCAAAATGTTCATCTAGGCATGAGGCATAAATGCCTCCGAAGATAGGGCCTTTAGTACGGTTCAGACTTAACCGCCTAGCAACAATTCCACCCATACTAACAGAGTTATTTCGGTATAAACCATGGAACAAAATGATAACATCAGGAATACTAAGGTTTCCACAGTTTCCGCGGCCTATCAGGCAACGACTAGCAAATAAGGCAAAGTAGCGTCAAAAAGGAAAATGAATGCTAGTGATTCTTGCATCAGAAAACTTCCGGGTTTCTCCCACCATGATAGTATTAATAAAAGCTTCTACTTCATTACGGTGTGGTTCATCCAAGGTGCCCTCAAGAGGTATTTTGCAAACCTCGCAAAATTCAGCTAATGGCATCCGCTTAACAACGTCATATAAATGAAATTCTACCAATGGAGGTGAACTCTTAGGGAAAAAGTAGAAATTTTGCACAAAAGTATTTGTGAGTAAGAGATACTGATGACGTTGGTCGCGGAGGAAATCGGTGAGGCCAATATTCTCAATTAGTAAGTAGAAGTCTTCATAAATCCCAGCTCTCCTCAAGAAGTCATCGGAAGGCCATTCACACGGCCGGACCTCCGCGGTGCGAGGCAAATTAAATTTGGGCTTCTGTTCTTCTTCCTTTTGTTTTTCCTTCGAGCTTCGGCTCGATGAGCCCCTCAAAAATCTTTTCATTATTTCTGAAACAATCTAAATTTTTTAGTAACTTCAAATAAAAGTGAGCCAACTTTAATAAAATTGATAGCAACAACTCCTACAAGTGCCTAGAGCCTATATAAAGCATTGGTACTAATTGGAACCATATAAATTTGACATGCAAGCTCAAGAACATGGTCACCTCTGCAGCACAAATTTGCAATGAATAAAGCACTAGAACAAAAACTAATTGGACCAATGGAGGAGTCACATACCAAGGAACAATCTCCCCAAGCAGTTTTGCGAGAGGTGCTTTGAGCAAGGAGATCGAAAATCACAGCTACGGGGGCTCGAACTCGTGCTTGAGTTGGTTTTTCATGTTTGTGTGAGGCAGAGGAAGAAGATGGGTGCAGGAATAAGTGGAGGAGGGCCACCGTGGGCCCACGAGGCAGGGGGGCGCGCCCAGGGGGGTAGGGCGCGCCCTCCACCCTCGTGGCCAGGTGGCAGCTCCCCCCTTAGTGATTTTTGCACAGTAAATTCTTAAATATTCCCGAAAAAATCATATTAAATTGGCATGGCATTCTGAGGACTTTTATTTTTGGGAAATTTTTATATTATAAGGATAAGTCGGGAGACAGACAGGAAAGTACTATTTTACTTTATTTCTACTAAAAATCAGAAAATATAAAGAGGGTACAGAAGGTTGTGCTTCTAGTTTCATCCATCTCGTGATCATCAAAATGAATCCACTAACAAGGTTGATCAAGTCTTGTTAATGAGCTCATTCCGATTAACACGGAACCGGAGAAATTTCGAATAGCACTAAGTCACCTCAACGGGGATATGAAAATCCCCAACAATAAGTATATCATACTTCTTCTTGACAGTAGGGAGAGGAAATTCAAAACCTCCAAATATAATCGATGGAATTTTTCCAATAGAGTTGACACTATAAACTTGAGGTTGTTTCCTCGGAAAGTGTACCGTGTGCTCATTGCCATTAACATGAAAAGTGACATTGCCTTTGTTGCAATCAATAACAGCCCCTGCAGTATTAAGGAAAGGTCTTCCAAGAATAATAGACATACTATCATCCTCAGGAATATCAAGAATAACAAAGTCCGTTTAAAATAGTAACGTTTGCAACCACAACAGGCACATCCTCACAAATACCGACAGGTATAGCAGTTGATTTATCAGCCATTTGCAAAGATATTTCAGTAGGTGTCAACTTATTCAAGTCAAGTCTACGATATAAAGAGAGAGGCATAACACTAACACCGGCTCCAAGATCACACAAAGCGGTTTTAACATAATTTCTCTTAATGGAGCATGGTATAGTAGGTACTCCGGGATCTCCAAGTTTCTTTGGTATTCCACCCTTAAAAGTATAATTAGCAAGCATGGTGGAAATTTCAGCTTCAGGTATCTTTCTTTTATTAGTAATAATATCCTTCATATACTTAGAATAAGGATTTGTTTTGAGCACATCAGTTAATCGCATACGCAAAAAGATAGGTCTAATCATTTCAGCAAAGCGCTCAAAATCCTCATCATCCTTTTTCTTGGATGGTTTCGGGGGAAAAGGCATGGGTTTTTGAACCCATGGTTCCCTTTCTTTACCATGTTTCCTAGCAACGAAGTCTCTTTTATCATAGCGTTGATTCCTTGATTGTGGGTTATCAAGATCAACAGCAGGTTCAACTTCTACATCATTATCATTACTAGGTTGAGCATCAACATGAACATTATCATTAACATTATCACTAGGTTCATGTTCATCACCTGATTGTGTTTCAGCATCAGAAATAGAAATATCATTTGGATTCTCAGGTGGCTCAGCGATAGGTTCACTAGAAGTTTGCAAAGTCCTATCATTTTTCTTTTTCTTCTTTTAGAAGAACTAGGTACATCAATATCATTTCTCTGAGAATCTTGCTCGATTCTCTTAGGGTGGCCTTCAGGATACAAAGGTTCCTGAGTCATTCTACCGGTTCTAGTAGCCACTCTAACAGCATAATCATTTTTCTTACTATTCATTTCATCAAGCGCTTCTTTTTGAGCTTTAAGTACTTGTTCTACTTGAGTGGTAACCATAGAAGCATGTTTGCTAACAAGTTTAAGTTCACCTCTAATATCAGCCATATAATCACCCAACTGTTTAATCATATAGGCATCTTGTTTTAATTGTCTACCAAAATAAGCATTAAAGTCATCTTTCTTAAACATAAAGTTATCAAACTCATCCAAGCACTGACTGGCGATTTTAGTAGGAGGGACTTCAGCTTTATCATATCTATAGAGAGAATTTACCTTTACTACCTGTGTCGGGAGATCGGGAGGTTCTTCAGTAAATAAGTAATTGAGATCATATACTTCTTCAACAGGCGGTAAATTAAGACCGTGTATTTCTTCAATAGGAGGTAAATTCTTAACATCTTCGGCTTTAATACCTTTTTCTTTCATAGATTTCTTTTCCTCTTGCATATCTTCAGGAGGAGAAATAGAACACCTCTCTTCTTCGGAGTTGGTTTAGGAATAGGCTCAATAATTGGCTCAGGAGCTGGCTCAGGAGGTGCCCAATTATTTTCATTTGTCAACATATTATTCAATAGAATTTCAGCTTCATCCGGTGTTCTTTCCCTGAAAAGAGAACCAGCACAACTATCCAGGTAATCTCTGGAAGCATCGGTTAGTCCATTATAAAAGATATCAAGTATTTCAGGTTTCTTAAGAGGATGATCAGGCAAAGCATTAAGTAACTTGAGAAGCCTCCCCCAAGCTTGTGGGAGACTCTCTTCTTCGATTTGCACAAAGTTATATATTTCCCTCAAGGCTGCTTGTTTCTTATGAGCAGGGAAATATTTAGCAGAGAAGTAATAAATCATATCCTGGGGACTTTGCACACAACCAGGATCAAGAGAATTAAACCATATCTTAGCATCACCCTTTAATGAGAACGGAAATATTTTGAGTAAATAAAGATAGCGCGATCTCTCATTATTAGTAAACAGGGCAGCTATATCATTCAACTTAGTAAGATGTGCCACAACAGTTTCAGATTCATAGCCATAGAAAGGATTGGATTCAACCAAAGTAATTATATCTGGATCAACAGAAAAATCATAATAATCCTTATCGGGAACACAAATAGGTGAAGTGGCAAAAGCAGGGTCGGGTCTCATTCTATCTCTAAGTGATTCTTTACCCCATTTAATTAGCAACCTCTTAAGTTCATATCTATCCTGGCAAGCAAAAATAGCGGCAGAAGATTCTGCATCAAAAAGATAACCTTCAGGAATAGGAGGCATATTTTCATCATCACTCTCATCATTGTATTCAGGTGCAGTAATTTCTCTTTCTTTAGACCTAGCAATTTGCTCATCAAGAAATTCACCAAGGGGCACAGTAGTATCAAGCATAGAAGTGGTTCATCACAAGTATCACGCATAGCAGAAGTGGCATCATCAATAACATGCGACATATCAGAATTCATAACAGTAGCAGGTTTAGGCGTCACAAGCTTACTTATAACAGAAGGAGAATCTAGTGCAGAGCTAGATGGCAGTTCCTTACCTCCCCTCGTAGTTGAGGGCAAAATCTTGGTCTTAGCGTCTTTCAAGTTCTTCATAGTGTCCAGCAGATATAAATCCCAAGTGACTCAAACAATAGAGCTATGCTCCCCGGCAACGGTGCCAGAAAAAGGTCTTGATATCCCACAAGTATAGGGGATTGCAACAGTTTTGGAGGGTAGAGTATTCAACCCAAATTTGTTGATTCGACACAAGGGGAGCCAAAGAATATTCTCAAGTATTAGCAGCTGAGTTGTCAATTCAACCACACCTGGAAACTTAGTATCTGCAGCAAAGTGTTTAGTAGCAAAGTAATATGATAGTGGTGGTAACGGTAACAAAAGTAAAGACAGCAAAAGTAATGTTTTTGTATTTTGTAGTGATTGTAACAGTAACAACGGAAAAGTAAATAAGCGAGAACCAGTATATGGAAAACTCGTAGGCACCGGATCAATGATGGATAATTATGCCGGATGTGGTTCATCATGTAACAGTCATAACATAGGGTGACACAGAACTAGCTCCAGTTCATCAATGTAATGTACGCATGTATTCCGAATATAGTCATACGTGCTTATGGAAAAGAACTTGCATGACATCTTTTGTCCTACCCTCCCGTGGCAGCGGGGTCCTATTGGAAACTAAGGGATATTAAGGCCTCCTTTTAATAGAGAACCGGAACAAAGCATTAGCACATAGTGAATACATGAACTCCTCAAACTATGGTCATCACCGGGAGTGGTTCCGATTATTGTCACTTCGGGGTTGCCGGATCATAACACATAGTAGGTGACTATAGACTTGCAAGATAGGATCAAGAACTCACATATATTCATGAAAACATAATAGGTTCAGATCTGAAATCATGGCACTCGGGCCCTAGTGACAAGCATTAAGCATAGCAAAGTCATAGCAACATCAATCTCAGAACATAGTGGATACTAGGGATCAAACCCTAACAAAACTAACTCGATTACATGATAAATCTCATCCAACCCATCACCGTCCAGCAAGCCTACGATGGAATTACTCACGCATAGCGGTGAGCATCATGAAATTGGTGATGGAGGATGGTTGATGATGACGACGGCGATGAATTCCCCTCTCCGGAGCCCTGAACGGACTCCAGATCAGCCCTCCCGAGAGAGATTAGGGCTTGGCGGCGGCTCTGTATCGTAAAACGTGATGATTTCTTCTCTCTGATTTTTTTTCTCCCCGAAGGCCAATATATGGAGTTGGAGTTGGCGTCGGAGGGCCACCAGGGGGCCCACGAGGTAGGGGGCGCGCCCCCCACCCTCGTGGATAGGGTGTGGGCCCCCTGGTCTTCATCTTTTGCGAGGATTTTTTATTAATTATCCTAAGATATTCCGTGGAGTTTCAGGTCGTTCCGCGAACTTTTATTTTCTGCACAAAAATAACACCATGACAATTCTGCTGAAAATAGCATCAGTCCGGGTTAGTTCCATTCAAATCATACAAGTTAGAGTCCAAAACAAGGGCAAAAGTGTTTGGAAAAGTAGATACGATGGAGACGTATCAGGGCTCCTCGAGCGTGATACTAAAAATAAGGGACTCCCCAGGCAAACGTTCCATAGGGGACGATTTGGTTCGCTACAATGAGCCTTTTTTTCATGTGAAGGACCCCATATTATATTGAAAACAAGGAATGGTACAACACAATCTCAGGAAAATAGAATATTACAAATAACACCCTGGGAAACCAATCTAACCCCACCACCAACGCATGATAAGGGCGTTACCGTAGTTGTCGCTGCCGCTCTCTGCCAAAGCAAGCGAAACCCTTGGTTGTGCGCACGGATTAAAGACGTGGGAAGTCACCATCCTCGATCCAGGAGGATCAGCACACCGGACATAAGCCAGATTGGAACTATGCCGGCTTGTTGAACGACGACGATGAAGCGTAGCCACCAATGAGAACCTGCAAATCCGGAGTCACCAAACCCCTACAAAAGCTCCATACCCCCATGTCGAAGCCGGAGCTGGCGTCACAATGACAGCGGGGCCAGGTCATAAAATCCACTTCAAGGTCGACACCGCCGCCGCACCAGCCTCGATTGGTTATCCTGCTACCAGATCCGTCTGACGAACGCCTCATAGCCACCCACCGAAATCGAATCTGATGCAGATTTATTCCATGCCGCCACCACCATAACCATCAAGACAGAAACGATAGAAGGAAGAAAACCTAGCCCTAACCTAACTACACGCCATCGACGAGACATCGAGGGATCCCCCCTCTCCCGCCACCGGAGCGACCGACGGAGAGAGGAGGAACCCCTCGACTCGTTGGCGGAGGACGATGGCAGCCGGGTCACCTCTCTCGTAGGAGGGGAAAGCAGATATGGAGCGAACAAAACGTTAGCTGGTGCCCTGTAGCTTACTGCCGCCATATTTTTTATTATTTGTTTTTAGATTGCTTCGAGCATCTACAGTCGGACTTGGCAAATCGGGCCCCTCAAACGTCCATGGACGTGCCCGGGCGCATCCGCAGTCACTAACCGAGCACCCCTCAAATAATGTAATCCACATCCGGACACCTCAATTGCCATATCTTAAATTCATACAAACTCATGCAACTACGTCGATGCACATGCATCGTCCGGCTACTCCATCACACTACACTGAAACATGCATTGAACTACCAAAATTTGGCATGTTTGGCTATGGTGGAGTTCATCCACGTCTGCCATTGCCCTTCCCGACGCCCTTGCCATCCTTCTCACAGAAGTACAGGTCAAGGACGCAGTACAGATCAAGCCGGATCTGCTCGTCGTCCTCGCTGTCCTCCTTTTCCTCCTTCGGTGGCAGTCCGGCCATGGCACAGACCGCCTGATTATGCTCTCGAGCGAGGGCATGCGTGTTCCTTCGTTGCAGTTTCTTCACAATGCGGGCGCGAAATGGCTTTCTCCCATGTGGCCGCCCACGCCGCCGCATCTGCCGCCTCCGGCACCGCCATTTCTGTCGCGATACGGCCTCGGCGGCCCTTGTCCTCTTCTTCCCGTGGTGGGTCGGCCGTCCCGGTGGGGACTCATACTCTTCCCGACCGGTGATGGGGAAGGAGAGGTGCTTCGGCCGGTACCGCGAGGATCCAGCACCGGAAGACCCGAGCGCCCGGCGAGACGACACTATGGCGTCGCGGCGGACGGATCCATCCGTCGGCCGAGTGTTGTCCTCCCGGGAGCGGCGAAGTGCAATGCAGACTGCCAATGCCTCCTCCAACCCACACGGGATGACGCCCCAGTCGACGGATCCGGACTGGTCGTAGTCCGATTCGCCGCCTGCCATGGCAGAGAAGGGCGGAAACCGCCGGAGGTGAGCTCGGGTGGCAGAGGAAAGTTGAGTGAAGTGGCTAGGGTTTGCTCCGGCCAGTGGGTGGGGACGAATATAAGTGGGGTCGGGTGGGCCAGCATTGGCCGAGTCCGACGTGACAGGTGTGCCCGGGCGCCCCATATCTGCCTCATATTTGGGCTGGTCTATAGGCTCTATGTGGCCTTAAAGCATGAAAGCGATTTCATAGCTGGGAGGTACTGTCTGTCGTCTTGAATTTCACCCTGTTGGCCATGAGCATGTTTAGTCTCTTGGATCTTTTGCTGCGTTACCATGACTGCTATTCTAGGTAGACTACCTTGCTTTATTTCTTTATAAGATTCATATGTTGTTTCACAACATGGAAGATTTACCGATGAAATTCCTTAGATAAACACAACAATAATAACAAAGCCTTTAGTCCCAAACAAGTTGGGGTAGGCTAGAGGTGAAACCCATAAGATCTCGCTACCAACTCATAGTTCTGGCACATGGACAGCAAGCTTCCACGCACCACTATTCATGGCTAGTTCCTTGGTGAGACTCCAGTCCTTCAGATCCCTCTTTATAGACTCCTCCCATGTCAAGTTCGGCCTACCCCGACCTCTCTTGACATTATCGGCACGCTTTAGCCGTTCTTTATGCACTGGCGTTTCTGGAGGCATGCGCTGAATATTCCCAAACCATCTCACACGATGTTGGACAAGCTTCTCTTCAATCGGCGCTACCCCAACTCTATCTCGTATATCATCATTTCGGGCTCGGTCCTTCCTTGTGTGGCCACACATCCATCTCAACATGCGCATCTCCGCCACACCTAATGTTTGTCGCCTTTTAGTCGGCCAACACTCAGCGCCATACAACATTGCGGGTTGAACGACCGGCCTATAGAACTTGCCTTTTATCTTTTGTGGCACTCTCTTGTCACAGAGAATGCTAAAAGCTTGGTGCCACTTCATCCATCCGGCTTTGATTCGATGATTTGCATCTTCATCGATATCCCCATCCCTCTGCAGCATAGACCCCAAATATCTAAGATGTCCTTCCGAGGCACCACCTGCCCATCAAGGCTAACCTCCTCCTCCTCCTCCTCCTTGTGCCTAGAAGTACTAAAACCGCACCTCATGTACTCGGTTTTAGTTCTACTAAGTACTAAGTCTAAAACCTTTGGATTCCAAGGTTTGTCTCTATAGCTCTAACTTCCTATTGACCCCTGTCCGACTATCATCGACTAGCACCACATCATCCGCAAAGAGCATACACCATGGTATATCTCCTTGTATATCCCTTGTGACCTCATCCATCACCAGAGCGAAAAGATAAGGGCTCAAAGCTAACCCCTGGTGCAGTCCTATTTTAATCAGGAAGTCATCAGTGTCACCATCACTTGTTCGAACACTTGTCACAACATTATTGTACATGTCCTTGATGAGAGTAATGTACTTTGCTGGGGCTTTGTATTTCTCCAAGGCCCACCACATGACATTCCACGACATCTTATCGTAGGCATTCTCTAAGTCAATGAACACCATAGGCAGGTCCTTCTTTTGCTCCCTGTATCTCTCCATGAGTTGTCGTATCAAGAAAATGGCTTCCATGGTCGACCTCCCAGGCATGAAACCAAACTGATTTTTGGTCACACTTGTCATACTTCGTAAGCGGTGCTCAATGACTCTCTCCCGTAGCTTCATTGTATGGCTCATCAGCTTAATTTCACAGTAATTAGTACAACTGTGAACATCCCCCTTGTTCTTGAAGATTGGTACTAATATACTTCGTCTCCATTCTGCTGGCATCTTGTTTGCCTGGAAAATGAGGTTGAAAAGCTTAGTTAGCCTTACCATAGCTATGTCTCCGAGACCTCTGCACACCTCAATGGGGATACAATCAGAGCCCATCGCCTTGCCTCCTTTCGTCCTTTAAAGATATGCCTCCTTGACCTCTGACTCCTGGATTTGCCGCGCAAAACACCTGTCGGTATCATCAAAGGAGTCGTCCAGTTCAATGGTAGAGCTCTCATTCTCCCCATTGAACAACTTGTCGAAGTACTCCCGTCATCTATGCTTAATCTTCTCGTCCTTTACCTGGAGCTGGTCTTCCTCTCTTAGATCTTGGCCATCTTATAGATGTCTCTTTCGCCTTCCTTTGTGTCTAACAGCTGGTAGAGGTCCTCATACACCTGACCCCTTGCTTCACTCACAGCTCGCTTTGCGGGCTTCTTTGCCATCTTGTACTTCTCTATGTTGTCTGCACTCCTATCTAGGTAGAGGCATCTAAAACAATCTTTCTTCTCCTTAATAGCCTTTTGGACATCATCATTCCACCATCGAGTATATTTAGCTTCTCTTCTACTTCTCCTGGACACTCCAAACTCCTCTGAGGCCACCTTACATAAACAGTCGATAAAAGGGCAAACTTGATGCACACGTTGGGCTCCTAACACTCCAATTTTTACTTCTTAATTGTTAGAGTCATCTCTATTCTTAATAAGTGGTGAATAAGGGAGTCTCTTTGAGCTCTGCACATTTGGGCCGTCAGATCACGTCGGTCACTTGATCTGAACCGTCGGTCGTGGTAAAAACCTAGCGCTACTGAGTGCCCACACGGTGAAAATATCCCTTGACTCAGCCGCCTCACGTCCTTATCCTCCTCCCGCCCCTCCGCCCCCTCCTTTGCGCCGCTGGCTGCTTCACCACACTTATGCACCGGCATCTTCCGTCTCTGCTCAATCTCGCGCATCTCAGGCGAGATGGACGTCCTCGTCCTTGTTTGCAGCCACGAGGTAAGCCGGCTTCCTCGAGCCCGAGCGACGGCCGCGAACCAAGAGCTCGCCCTCCTGAGCCTCCTCCTACGACAATACGGGGAGAGAAGCGAGATAGGGATGGCGGTCATGGCCTTTGCAACCAACGCCTCCATGCCATCCTCGGTTTTCTCTTCTCAATGATGTCACAGGACGATGTGGTCCACTCACCCTGAGCGTGAATGTCCACCTGCACAACGCCACCGCCATGGCTCTCGACGAATTCTCAGGTAGCAGAGTATTGTGATACAGTGGACACCTCCAGTTAGGAGTATCTTTTCATTATGAACCTAATAATATCTTAGTGCTTGTGCATGTAATTTTGCTCATGTCTTGGTTTGAATTGTTTGCTTTGCATGAGTATCGTTCGTATGCTCCTATGATGCATATATGAGGAACTTTGACAGTAAAGCATGGGTAGTTAGGTGCGGCAGGGGTGGTCATGGGTGACGACATTTGTTGTGATGACTGATAATGAGTTGTGCCACTCCTTTGCTTTGATAAAGAATTTTCATTTTCATGTACTTGCTCATATTCATATTGTGCTCTCGGTAAGCATCAATCGGGGCTTTATGTTTATTTGTTCGAGCTGCAGGTGTTTTTCCTTGAGGGCCATAATGTCAGAAGATGGTGTTTCAAGGATGAGGTGAGGATTTTCTTTGTATCTCAATTGTGTAGCTTGTAGTCTATAAAGATGAGCACATATGATTTACTATGTTTGGACTGCAGCCCCTCTTTCTAAGAGCATCTCTAACAGACCCTTATCGCGCGAACCCTTAAAGTTGTTATAAGGGCCAAGGAAAACATGTTTTAAGGGCGATTTTAGCTGTGTCCGAACAGGTCCCGTATAATCAATCCGTAAAAAGAATATTCTCTAAATATACCAACTAGGCCCACAGCTAGCCCACTCTCCTCTATTTTGTACCCTTCTGCGTCCTCCATCAAGCCTAACGAAGAAGAAGAGAAGACAACTCGCCCGTGGCTCCCATCCTGACACACGCACGCCGGCCGCCGCCTTGATTTCATGGCTTCCGCTGCGGCGTCGCCTCTGCCCCCTATGTTTCTCGAGTATTCACCTCTGCCTCTAGCAGTCCTGCGTCTGCCGCGGGTTGGACATTCAAACTTTTGGTGTCCTACCTCTCCACGGGTATAACAACCCATGTGATCTTTCCACTCGGTGCATTCAGTGACTGCAAACATCGAAGCAGGCACAACCTCCATGTCTGCTTACTCAAGAGAAAGCCACACCTCCTCTTGACTCATCCCTACGGTAGCCTCATCAATATAAGGCATGAAAGGTTGGTGTAGTAGGGATGCCTTCCTGCCAGCAAAGCAACCTTTGAGACCCTTCAAAAGTTTCATCACATGTCAGTGTGCCATCCACTTGTGCTCTGACCCTCCACAGTTATCCTAGTCTGCCCACAAAGCCTGCATCTCTCCCACATACGCCATCACTGACATGTTGTCAACTTGGCACAGCCGACCAATCTTCCCCTCAATCTTGCCCTTGCCGGAGTACTGGGTGGACATAATCTTTCATATCTCAGCAGATGTGGATATCCCCTCCAAAGAGCATCCAATGGAGGGCACCATCGACAACCAGCCAATAATCACCGAGTTGATGACCTTCCACCTCTTTCCCTTCGCAGTAGTCTTGTCTCCTGGTCCTTCGACAGTACCTAACAAGTGCGCATCAAGCTCCTTCTGCTCCACAACAAGCAATGCCCTCTGAGATCAACTCAAATAATTGGTTGCCCCCTCTAGCTTCATGTCCATGGGCGAGATCTCGATCTTCTGAGCCACTTCCTGTCGAGGAATGATGGCCCTAGAGTTCGAGTCCATGAGGAGCTTAGCGAGCTTCTCGAAATCCTCAGAAATACCTTTTGGTACACCCACCTTTGCTCGGGAGGATCAGCGGCAGCAACACATAGTAGCAACAGCATAGGGCAGCCCAGTCACAACCTTCTTCTCTCCAAACAACAGCAGCAACAAGCAGCCTCCACAACCTTACTCTCCTCTGCAAACAGCAGCAGCACTAGCAGCCCTCAAGTGCAAGCAGCAGCAGTAGCAGATCAGCACACTTCTTATATCCCCTGACTAGCAGCAACATCAGCACAACACACTTCTCCCCCCTGACTAGCAGCTGCACACAGCAGCAACAACAGCAGTTCCAGCAGCACAACACACTTCTCTCCACTGACCGCACAGCAGCAGCAGCAGCAGTTCCAGCACACTTCTCTACCCCTGCACAGCAGCAGTAGCAGCAGTTCCAGCAGCACAGCACACTTCTTCTCTCCCCTGACTAGCAGCTGCACACAACAGCAACAGCAACAGTTCTCCAGCTGCCCCTCCTCCTCCGTCAGGCTGCTGCCCCCTCTCAGTACCCTCTACAGCCTCTCGCGTGTGCACACCCATGCAGCTCGCGCTGCCTCCTTGTCTTCCTTGCTCGCACGCAGCCGTTGGTGCAGCTCCCCTCAAGCCTCGAGAGGCCAGCCGCCGCACAACTGCGAGAGGGAGAAAGAAGGGGATAAGGTGAAGGAGGAGCCCTCGTTGAGGTGAGCCCTGCCGCGACGTTTGAAACAGTCTTCTTCTCCTTAATAGCCTTCCGGATATCATCATTTCACCATCCCACCACTTCGTTCTAGCGACTTTGGCGCGCTTATCCTGTTTGGCATGAATCCGAAAGCGAGAAGTCGGCCACCATAAGGTTATGTTGAGGGACAACACTCTCTCCAGGTATCACCTTACAATCTAGGCAAGCACGCTTGTCTTCTCTTCTCGAGACGACAAAATCAATTTGGCTAGGGTGTCGTCCACTACTACAAGTCACTAGATGGGATTCTCTCTTTCTAAAGCGAAATTAGACAACCTCTCATTCTTGATTCGTGCTGCCATATCCAAAGCCCGCATGCACCCTTTCAAAACCTGTGTTAGATGTACCCACCTGGCCATTCAGGCCTTCTCCTATGAAGAGCTTCTCGCCAATAGGTACACTCCTAATCATGTCCTCTAGGCCTTCCCAGGACTCCTTGGTGCTCTCAATGTGGCCTTATTGCGGGGCATACTCACTGATAACACTGAGAACTAAGTCCCCAACAACCAGCTTAACTCGAATAATCCCGTCTCCTTGCCTCTTGACGCCTACCACTTCATACTTGAAGCTCTTGTTGATCAAGATGCCTACTCCATTTCTGTTAGTAGTTGTCCTAGTCTACCACAACTTCCTCTACCTTCTGCATTTGGTCTCTCTTTACCGCTCCATCCACTTAACTCCCTATGTTCTATCTACCTATGTGGATCCTAGTAGGCTCGGCTAGTTTCTTTACCCTTCGCACTCACCCTTGCTCATTTTTCACTACACCCAAGCATCGATGTAGCGCACCACTAGGGATGCGACGACCCAATCCTTGCTCACTTATCACCGTCACCGTATCCAGATCAAGATACGGCACGACACTAAGGGGGTGACGGCTCGGCCCTTGCCCGTTTAACATCACAACCGGGTTCTGATATGGCGCGTTGGTAAGAGGGTTACGCCCCAATGATGTTCTTCTGGATTCCATCTCCACAAAGGGTGGTTGAGTTTTAATGTTGGCTTGCCAAGCCTATCACAACCCACCTCCTTTACCCGGGCTTGGGACCAGCTACGTTGAGACAACATGGGTGGAGTTTCACTCTTACACAAATGCACAAATATAATTATATGCCATTGCCATGATGCCATGGTGCAAATGATTTAGAAACCATGTACCGTCTGACTAGATAATTATATTATATACCACTCCAGTCATGTCGAGGTACAAGTGTAAATACATACAAAGAAGGCAAACGTGGAGTTACAAAGTGAGTTCTTGTATCTTCTCACTTGACACATTCAGTATCACCATATAAGGTGCGTCCATTCTCATCACTATCACTAAAAACATACCACAAAACTTCATGCAATTCATTATTTGTTGGCTTGTAGCAAGATTAGATGGAGATTTTTACTCCGTAGTGAAGGTTGGCAAAGTAGATACCCAAAGAGTTGATACAGTAAGAGAGTATATTAAGTTAACGCACGGAACAGAAAGCAGCTCTGTTGTCAGCAGAAAATGTTCACCACTTGAATCGACAACTATGACATATCGTGTATTAGCAATCACGTGTCATATTAGATGCACAAGAACAAACAAGATAATTTTATTACGCCATTTTTCTTGGTTGTTTAACTTCATGTTTCGATCTGCATCAACGTTGCCATTGTCTTTGGATCCCTTGAATTCAGAGGCAACAATCCTTGTTCTACTGATTTCTGTTCTTTGGTGATGACCTTCTTTTCACTATTCATGACTTTTCTATACCTCATGTTTTGGTAGCCAAGTACCACATGATGAGCTTCACCTACACTTTGCTTAGCTAAGCTAGTAGATCCATGGCTTTCAACTTTCCCATCTTCCTGCATAAATCCAATACATAAATCGTTTGTCAAGCATTAAAAGGAGTTTACAAGTTAAAATAAGTGCAACATATGTAGACGAGGAGTTTGTAGAAGACATACAAAATTAGCAATTAGAATGAACGACAACATCCTCAAGAAAGCAAGAAAAACACAATAAAATTATTCCATTCACTTGGAGTTAGTGTGTTTTAGGAGCCTCTCCTGAAGAGAAGTTGTCCCTACTTCATTTCATATTTATATCTACACTTTGACGAGAATTAGTCTATTTTTATTGTATAACAAACTCCATTCTCTCTCTCTTTTTGAACTTTGACTATTTTCTTCTTAATTAATGGATGAGTCAAATCTCTTGACTCTTAAAAAAAAGTGTCACACCGACCAAATGCCATTACGATCTCTGTAAACACTTCATTACATAAGCCCATATCTTCTCTGATAAGGCATATGTTAGTGATTTGAGAATTAATAGACCAGAATCAATGACTGGGTGTGTGCACAAATTTTTTCTCCGATAAGACATATCCAACAACCAAACAACATATTTGAGTTCTCATGGGTATAGCAACAATCACTCCAACATCCACGATGCATCAAAATTTCCTAGTTAGATCTGTGTACATAAGAAGTTTAAATGATAATAGAAACTTCCAACCCTAAAAACACTAAGAGAGTAAACATGCGTAATTGCAAAAATACCTAGAACGCCTCAGTTGTCAGATCTCATAGCTGGCCCTCTAAATCATAAATCCTAATCATCAGCACAAACCGAAAACAATTAGATATCACACGGACGAAATTAACCATCAGTTGTCACAGAGGCGAGAATTGTTAGACTTATATGCGTGCTTGTGGTGGCATGTGCTAAAAGGCAGTTGCGGCGTGTTCTGGCGGTCTTCATCGCCACTGGCGTGATTGTTGGCGTTCACACCAATGACCTTGCCACCACTGTTTGCTCGGTTTTCCACCTCGTCATTGGAATTGGATAGGTTGTCGAAGAGCTTATGCATCACCTGGTTGCGAAACTCCTCAAACTCCTACCCTGGGCACCTTGTCCTCCAATCTTCTTTGACTTTGGTGCTTCCTATCTCTTGTTGCATGTGCATGAGGAAGACGAAACCCACCTAAAATCAAAAAAACTAGTTGATTGCTAGCGATCAGAAACCTTACTTACCAGGCAAACTGGACATGTGGAATAGCAAATTTCATTGGTTCATTGATTCTGCCATTCAGGAAAAGATTGCAATGTTGTTTAGAGTGACAGTAATAGCCCTACTAAATTAGAAACATTAGCATCACAAAGAGGAGAAAACATGGAGTTGTTAGGTCTTGGCTAACCCATGATCATACTCTATTAGACTCAAATCCATGACCATACTCTATTTGATCATCCTTCCATTGATTATCAATAATAGCTCCGCTAAATTAGAAACGTTACCATGTTTCGCGTGTATGCCATAATTGCCAACATGGCCATATGCCACCACATGAGCACATGTCACACCGTGTATTCACACTCCACACAACCCTTGCCAGCCTGGTCGGCATCATGGTGTGTAGCCACCAACACCGGCCTACCACTACATGAGCATGCACCACACTGTGTTCACATTTACGCCTAATAGCACCACCACAACCAATTTACGTTACGATGCCAATATGTATCCAGCAACTCCCCTCCCCTGGGCCCGAACCAAAATTGATGTTTTCCTTTTCCTCACACAAGCAATAAGTGATAGGAAGCACAAAAAAGGCATGTGTGGCATGCATTCCATAATTGCCAATATGGCCACACGCCACGCATGAGCACGGGTCGCACCGTCTATTCTCACTCTGCACAGCCCTTGCCAGCCTGGTTGGCGTCATGGCGTGTAGCCACCAACCCCCACCTACCACTACATAAGCACACGCCGTGTTGTGTTCACATCTATGCCTCATACCACCACCCTAGCCTGTCCGCGTTTTTGTCAAGGTGCCAATATGCATCCAATTCCCCCTCCTCAAGGCCCCAACCAAAAACGGCGGTTTCGTCTTCCTCGCGCACAAGCAACAAGAGATAGGAAGCACCAGAAGCCGGAGGGGATCGGAGAACAAAGTGCCCAAGGTAGGAGTTTGGAGGAGTTTCGGAACGAGGAGATGGACAAGATCTTCGGCGATCTATCCAACTCCGATGAAGAGGTCGAAGACCGAGCAAACGGTGGCCGTGAGGTCAGCGGTTTGAACGCCAACAATCACGCCGGTGGTGATAACGGCCACTGGAACCACAGCTGTCGCAGCCTTCGTCTAGCCCATGCCACGACAAAGCACAAATACAAGTCTAACAGCCGCCGCCTCCATGGCAATCGATGGGTAATTTCACCTGTGTCATATCTGATTGTTTTTGTTTTGTGTTGATGATTAGACTTTATGATTTAGAGGGACAAATACGGGATCTGAATCCTGAGGCATTCTAGGTATTTCCGCAATTGCATATGTTTACTCATTTGTGTGTTTTAGGGTTGGAAGCTCTTATCATCTATTAAACTTTCGATGTACACATACATCTAACTAGCGATATTGATGGGTCATGGGCGTTGGAGTAATTGTTGCTATACCCATGAGAACTCACAAATGTGTTGTTTGGTTGTTGGATATGTCTATCAGAGAGAAAAATTTGTGCACACACCAAGTCATTGATTTTATTAATTCTCAAATCATTAATATATGCCTATTGGAGGAGGTAGGGCTTATGTTATGAATTTCTTTACAGAGATCGTAATGACATTTGGTCGGTGTGACACTTATTTTTTTACACGGGGGCAAAAGATTCGTCTATTAATTAAGGAGAGAACAGAGTCAAATTTCAAACAAAAGGAGTGAATAGAGTTTGTTATACAATGTGAATAGATCTATTCTCATCAAAGTGGAAATATAAATATGAAATGAAGTAGGGACAACTTCTCTTTATGAGAGGCATTGAAACACTAACTTCGAGTGAATGGATAATTGTTGTGTTTTTCTTGATTTGTTGAGGGTGTTGTTTATTATAATTGTTCATTTTGTATGTCTTCTACAAACTCCTCATCTATATGTGCTGCATTTTTTACCTTGTAAACTCCTCCAATGCTTGACAAGCCATGCATTGGATTTATCCAGGAAGATCGGAAACCTGGAAGCCACGGGCCTGCTGGTTTAGCCAAACAAAGTGTAGATGAAGGTCATCATGTGGTACTTGGCTATCAGAACATGCGAGGCAACAAGGAAGTCATGAATGGTGAAAAGGAAGGACGTCACCAAAGAACAGAAACCACTAGAACAAGGATTGTTGCCTCTGAATTCGAGGGGTCTAAATACAATTGCAACGTTGACCAAGATCGTAAAGACGGAGAAGTGAAACGAACAAGAAAAATAGGGTAATAAATTAGCTTGACTGTTCTTCTGCATTTAATATGACACATGATTGCTAAATAGATGCCATGTCATAGTTGTTGATTCAAGTGGTCAACACTTTCTGCTGACAATAGAGTTGCTTTACGTTCCCTGCATTAACCTAATACTCTCTTACTTTGTTAACTACTCCCTCCGTCCGAAATTACTTGTCATCAAAATGGATGAAAATGGATGTATCTAGAACTAAAATACATCTAGATACATCCATTCCAATGACAAGTATTTCCGGACGGAGGGAGTATATAAGTATCTATTTTGCGAACCTCCACTGCTAACAGAGTAAGAGTCCATCTAATCTTGCAACAGGCCAACAAAGGATGTTCTTTGCGATGTTGGTGGTAGTGATGTGAATGGACTCGCCTTATATGGTGATACTGAAGATGTAAATGTGAGAAGACATAAAACTCCCTTTTTAACTACACTTTTGCCTTCTCCATGTGTATTTACATTTGTGGCTCGACATGACTGGACTGGTATGTATTATAATTATCTAGTCAGATGGTACATGGTTTCTAAATAATTTGCATCATGGCAATGACATACAATTTTATCTGTGTATTTGTGTAAGAGTGAACAAGATAATTTTCTGCGGGTCATGCCCATGCAAAAACATAAGCAATGAACCTACATAAAAGAAATACCAAGCTAGACTGTAAAAGCATTATGTGAAGAGAACCATGTATGTGGAAACATACTTTTGTCCTTAGTCGCTAATACATAAGAGTTATTTTTTTTATTGGAAAGTTGCACGAGAGATCGTGAAAGTTCCTATTTTCATCCAACTTTGTGTATTGGGCACCTACACAAAAAATACAATGTGTTCTGAAAGTGATTTTCTCCCCCTTATGATAGTTAAACTTACTTGGGTTGAGATTACATCATTCTGTCCCACATGTTTTGCTTGCGTGCACTATATGGTAGATGTATGTTTTTAACTGTTAGTTTTTCAAACATTATTAACATGTGTTGCCCATGTATGTTTGTGTAGCCTTCTGAACCCGTCAGTGTACCCAGCAAAGGCTACTTATTTTTTAATCTTACATTTCTTTTTGCAGAGATTGCCTACCGAGGGAGAAGGCCATTGTGCAAATATTTTACAACCAATGGACGTAACTCGTGACAAAGATATGTGTTATGAACAAGAGTCCAAACATTGTCTAATTAGTCCTCTGCTGAACTTGGTGGTTCCACATATACCACCATCTGGTCAACCTGATCGAGTGAGTTGATAATATTTGGAAGCATGTCATCTCCTGCATATATGTCCATGCACTTGCGATGTCAACTTATCATTTTAATCTAATTCTTAATGTTGCCAATGTTTGTCATCTACAATGGCCATTGAGGGTTCATATCCGAAGCTAGCTAATTCTGGTCTCTACCTTCTAGCTATGAGTACACGGTGTATCTTCGATAGCAGCAATTGCTAGTTTGACTGTTCTCTTGAACTTGTGTGCCTTGTTAGGCTCTCATATTCCCTTATTTCTTTTCCATCAATTAGCTCTGCTCCTGATTTCTCTTGACTTGCACTAGCATAGTTTAATGTTCTTGCTAATAATTAACAATGATATGGTGGTATGTCGTGTTATTAGGTTAATGTTTATGCCTGTCATCGTTCATGTTTAAAAGCAAAGCAGAAAGATCATGTACTTTACTTGAACTCTTTATAGGCGGAAATTTGAAATCTGATCAATTTTCTTGTGGTAACATTAGGAAAGAGCCCTACTGATTCTTTTTATCAGTTAATCTTTTTTCCTAAAAGGAATCGGTCATAACAGTATGATCCTGAGAGGCATAAAAAATTCTTAATGTTATTTTTCTTGAACATGCGGGAGAGCTGCGTACAGTTCATTAAGAAGAAAAAGGTACAAGGTAGAGGGAGTAAGCTCCCTCACCCCAGCACACAAGACTGAACCTCAGAACACACCCCAACACATGCCTGGAAAGCCTTTTGCTCGACACAACAATGTAGACGACCAGCCACCCTGAACACAGTTACACATTCAGAACAAATTCCCTTAAGAGCCCCGTGACAGCAACTAACGGAGCCCCACTGCTCCAGCTGAACACCATAGGGCACTCATTCGCCACATGTTGCAGGACCACCATGAGTCCATGACACATGGGATTGCCCATTGAAGGCACAATCATCCCGGTGCTTCAAAATCGCCCATGCGGCTAGGATAGTAAGGGAGTTTAGCCCTTTTCTCAACTCCTTGAGTGTCTCTTTAATCGAACTGCCTCACCAACTACAGAAAAGGCCTAAAGTGGATTGCAGCGTGATGGAAAGCAAGCCCAACCTCAGAAGGATCAATATCTAAACTTGTCGAGCAAAAACACATGAGACCAGAATCTGTTGGATGAATTCCTCGGCTTGGTCACATAAGGGGCAGGCTGCTGGATGAGGCAGTCCTCGTTTGGCGAGGCGATCCAGAGTCCAAAGATTGTCCCAAGGAAGAAGGCCTTGTAGGCTGATTTGCTAGTATACAAGCTGACTTAGTAAGCCTCCATCGATGTTGATCAGGGACATTGTGTTGTAAGTTAAACTCATCTACCAAATCCCAAAGTCAAAGGTATTCTCTGAGGACTTGTACTGTGAGGGCTCCCTTGATGTCTGCGTCCATCTGTGATTGTCTTAAGCATGAGCTAAAGTTCGTTGTTTGAGTTTTTTTAGAGATAAACTTGAATAAATTTGGAGCCAACTCAGAGATGGTCCTGTCCTTTAACCATCTATCAGACCAGAACAGGACGAACTGACCATTGTCAACTGCTTCACTAAACAAAGCTCGGACATTGTGTGACACCTGAATGGGCAAACCCGCCCAAGGGCGTGAACCGTGAAACATCAGTTTTCTGTAACCAAAGCCATTAAGTTCGCAAAGCCCAGCCAAGATTGTTTAGATTATGTATCCCAAGCCCGCCATATTGAAGTGGTTGCTGCACACTCCCATGAAACCAAACAGTTGGGGCCATTCACCTTCTCATGTCCCATCCAATGGCCTTGATCACCCACTTGGGCAGATCCATCACAATCATGGATGGTGGTCAGCACAACTCTTGCCGTAATGAAGTGGTCAGCACGGTTGATGAGTGGGGCTTATTATCAGCCACCCTATCAGTTAGAGTATGCAATTCAGCTTTGCTGGTCTTCCTGATATTAAGTGGGAGTCCAAGGCATGTGCAAGGGAATTCCTTTACCTGACAACTGTACTGGAGACTATCT
Source organism: Triticum aestivum (assembly GCF_018294505.1). Lineage (NCBI taxonomy): Eukaryota > Viridiplantae > Streptophyta > Magnoliopsida > Poales > Poaceae > Triticum > Triticum aestivum. Next base: position 579,019,729 of record NC_057807.1, on the reverse strand, counting down.
CTATATCTTCTTCCTTGCACTGATTAGGAGTTCCTGAACTTTTCATCATGTTGGTCACAAGACCAGATGCATGCTTGACCAAAACTGAGATGTTGCAGGATCTCCAAAGGAAAAGGCCAGGAGACTGAATCAAAGGCTTTAGATATATCCAATTTGAGAAGAATGTGAGGCTCTCTTTTCCAATGTAGATATCTTTCCATTTGCTGGATCAGCAGAAAGTTATCCTGTATGCTCCGTCCCTTAATAAATGCACTTTGGTTGATAGATACCAAATTAGTTAGCGGGGTGCAAGGCGGTCGGCCATAAGTTAAGCAACCAATTTAGCAAAACTATGAATAAGACTTATGGGCTGAAAATCATTCACATGAACAGCATCAATCTTCTTAGGCAGTAGGGTAATGGAAGCTGTATTGAGAATCTTAAACTTGAATATATGATCCTCTTGTATTGCTGAAAGAGCAAGCATCACATCCATCTTGATAAAATCCCAGCATGATTTATTGAGAATCTTAAACTTGAATATATGATCCTCTTGAATTGCTGAAAGAGGAAGCATCACATCCATCTTGATAAAATCCCAGCATGATTTATAAAAGCAGCCTATAAACCCATCCAGCCCAGGAGCTTTGTCTGGCGGTAGTTCCTTTATGGTTGCCCATACCTCCTCAGTGAAAGGCTCTTCAAGAGAAGTTAAATCATGGTGTTAACTGTGAAAGGCCAGGAGATCCGAAGTGAAATCTCTGTCATGCACAGTTGGAAAATATTTTTTATGAATTACCAACTTAAATGGTTTCATGCCAATACTTTGACCAATCTGAAAATATGTTTTAATGATTACACACATCTATTTTATTGACAACAGATAGCGAATAAATAGATATTTATTTTAAGCTGATAGTGTAAAGGGAAAATGTCCAATACTTCCAGACTTCCAGTGATTGTTGCATGGTTCACTGTTACAGGGTTCTCATAGCTTGATTATGTGCGTGAGTATTTTCTTCTTTTCTGCACCTAAAACAAATAGAGATCCCGTATTCTCGTTTGATTGAGTTTCTATTTTGTAGTTAAAAGTGATGAAGGTCTCAAATGTCGTGGGGATTAATCCAAAACCTTTTGATCCTGAAACATACATGGAAGAGGATGACTTCGTTGCTCCACCGGCAAGAAAAGTGTGCATAAGAATGTTGTCCATTGCAGAATGGCCAAGAATGCTGATGGCACTCAATCTGTGAGTCCTTTTTTTTTCTTTTAGCAAGAAAATGTTATCTAGTCTTCCCCTACGAAAAAGGTAATGCTAGTTATCATCTTTTGAATATGGACTCTCCCTCAGAAACCATGTCACCTTTGTCATCTAGGTAGACATCCACCTCCTTACAGTTACAGGAACAAGTGAATGGTACTTACTGTTCTCTACACATATCTCTCTGTCTTATTTTTGTTTCTTTTAGTACGGAGTCTACATCTGTTTGGAATGCATTGTAGTTTTACACTTTTTACTAATCTACCTTGGCAAATTATTTCCTTTCATGGTCTATCTTTGACGTGTATGGAACGATGGATTGTTGAAGTGTATATGTGGATTGCCTAGCCCTTTCCATCAGTTCGGACTTTTGGTTGTGTTGGCTAGTGCATGAAGCTTAACATGGTATCAGGGTCCAAGATCTTGATGAGTTCAAGTCCTGGCTTTCGCAATTTATCCAAAATTGTTGTTCCCCCCTTTGTGTCCACGTATAGGCCTCTTGAGCCATACCTCTGAGTCTATCCACGTGTTGACTTTCTGTGTCACATGTGAGAGGGGGTGTTGAAGTGTATATTTGGATTGCCTAGCCCTTTCCATCAGTTCGGACTTTTGGTTTCGTTGGCTAGTGCATGAAGCTTAACATCGATAAGAGTTAAAAACCAAGTTTCTCAGTTTTTACATGGTAATCCATACAGTTCATGCTTGTATGCAACTATCTTTTTCCTCTCATTGTTGAGGCTTTACACATTTCTCTGTTGCAGCTTGAAAGCAATGCACGTTTTGTCCAGTGGAAAGATGGAACCATGCAACTATTGATTGGCGATGTGGCTCTTGATGTATCTGTAGAAGAGTCAAGTCAGCATACCCACTTGTTTAGGAAGAATGGAAAGGCAAAACATCTATCCATTTCCTGCAACATCCTTATTGTTGTTTGTACCATTATCTGGTCATCATAACTCACAAATACCTTGTCATCAGGGGCTTCTACAGTCACAAGGAAGGCTTTTACAGAAGATGAGAATTATGCCGCCCGAGTCATTTTCAAGATCTCAAAGGTCATTAACAGCTCCTGTTGATTCTCAGAATAAGTAAACAATTAAGGTGCAAACATGGTATGATAAAAAAAATCCTGAGAGAATGAAGCAAGAAAGGGAAAGGGTAAGTGGGTAACTGAAAATTCTGATATTTCTTCCAAGTTCTGTTTTTCGTTCAGATACAAAATCTTCTTAATTGCATGTGTGTGATGTGTGTCCCTATGTTGACCTTTTTAATCTGGTTCTGAACTGAAATGATTTGCCTGTTACTTCCTGGGTTTTTTGTTGTCGTGTTTTGCTTTTGACGTTGTCTCCAGGAACTGTAATCTAAGTATTGTATGGCATGCTGGGATGTTATCACCATGATTATATTGTGCAAACCCACCTTTAAGTGACATCTTTAGTACAGTTCATCAAGAACCGTCTCAAAGTTATAATATTTAATGCACGGAGAATTAAGGAGACTTATTGTGCATGACTATATGTAAGTAATAATTTCCATACTGCATATATTCACAGTGACCTTGGTTGCTATTCAATCCTATTCTACACAACACAAAGAAAAATGACCTATTTGATACTTTGAATTTGGTTTTCTGTCCAAGTTGTGTACAATCATGAGAAACTGCATAAGAAACGATTTTGAGTAGCGTATGTGGGCCTGCCTGGAGAGATGCAAGAGATAAGGTTCACCCTTGTAGACCCAGATGCACACTTGAGTGAGGTGGGTTAGGATAATCGACCTTGCTATTTATGCCTACTGCACACTATTTACCTTCTTTCGGACCAACTTTCTGATGGTGTTGCCTGCATTTCTGCTATGCATGTTTTTCATTATCTTCTGAATGTTTGTCAATTGTTTGGAAAAATAATAACCGCAACCATTAAGGGATTGTAGGCATCCATGTGCCTGCCTGCAAAGGGAGCATAGGTCTACAAGAATGTGGGTTTGTAGAATGCTGTAGATTCCACTATTGAATTCATGCACCGACCAGCTCATCCAAAAGTCCGAACTGTTGGAGGGAGGCGGGCAATATATTTCAACACTCCCCCTCACGTCTAGGCTATTTTTAGTTCTTAGACGTGGGATCGATGTAGGCCGCAGAATCGTTTTATTTAATACTGCGCTAGCAGGGTCTTGAACTCAAGACCTCTTGGCTCGGATACCATATTGAATTCATGCACCGACCAGCTCATCCAAAAGTCCGAACTGTTGGAGGGAGGCGGGCAATATATTTCAACATCCACGTGTATCCATATCATCAGTTTAGAGATTTGGATGCAAGACAAATTGAAGTAACATGGTCTGGTTTGTTCTTTTGGCCACTCATGCTGAAAGAGAACATACTAGATTTCCACTCTGTTATGCCAATTAACTAAATATTGAGAAAACAATATTTGGACAAGTGCCTCTGGAGCTTTGTTTTCTGAATCACGACGGAGGGAGTAGATGCTTAGGCCTAGACCTTCCTAATACAACTGGTCTCCTTAAATCCATGCTAATACAAACTCCCATCTCAACACTTGGCCTACCAAATCTGCTAGCCAACTCCCCTCTGTTTGGACTCCCTCCTGGTAGTCCCCAACAAAAGAATATCAATAATGTGCTTGTTGTAATTGATCATGTGAAAGCCATTGTTATGCTGCCTTTTACCGTTCTGTTAGAAACTTTCTCCTTTTACTGTGTACACAGGCTGAAGAAAAAAACATTCAAGCTCGTTCAACTCTTAGAAAGAAAAAAGAGAAGGTAAATCATAAATACACCCAATCCCATAAAGGAAAGCAGAAGCTTACTTCAGGATTTTTTGATGAAGCATTAGACGAGATCGGTTTTTGCCTGTATGAATTGTTATTTGAATTAATGTGCAAAGACTTAATAGTAGAATTAACTGCAACAGTATATGCAATGTTGAATTTCTGACATTAACAAAAGAACAGCGAGCTGTTACAACTCACTTTTTTTGGAACTAAAAGAGAAACATTTTTTTAATCAAACATGCAAAAAACTATGGGTTTTTTATTTCTCAATTGTCTGATAATTGTTGGTTCTAAGTCGACCGTCTGGCATCAAGCCTAAAGTTGAAAAGAAAAGGAAAACTGCTTGGTTTCTGCAATTGCTCAGGTGCACTGTACTAAACCTATAGTTTCTAAAACGATTTTATCGATTTTAATAACTGATCCAACGATATGTTTTCCCAGGGCCGTTTATCTTTTCTGTCTATACTTTTCTGTATTAGTATATCCTTTTGCTCTCCGATAGTCAAGTATGTGAAACATTTTCTCAAGAGTTCTTTCTTTTTCTTGGGGTTTTCAGGATGAAGCACCTAGCTCGTGGTATAATCCTCATGGAAGGGTGGCACACTCTGGTTTTGAGCATGACTTGGAGTTTGAAGCACCGGCTCAGAGATGTATAATCAATGCTAAGGTGAGTCTTATTTTATCATAAACATGCAAGGGGTGTTGGCATCTACTCCCTCCGTTCCTAAATATTTGTCTTTCTAGAGATTTCAACAAGTGACTACATACGGAGCAAAATGAGTGAATCTACACTCTACAATATGTCTATATACATCCGTATATGGTAGTCCATTTGAAATCTCTAAAAAGACAAATATTTAGGAACGGAGGGAGTATTTGTCTTTATTTCTTGTAAAAAGCAGTCAATTGTTAGAAATGGGATTCCTGGTAACCCATTATTCCTCATGCTTGTGTGTCAATGATCAGGTCCATGAGTATTCTGACAGTGAAAGTGAGGAATTAGAGTATGAAACAGAATTCGAGAATATAGAGAGCTCACCAACACATGAAAGGGAAAATGAGCTGGATGAAAATAATGTATATGATAAAGACCTAGGTGTTTCTTCTCTGCCAAATGAAGAGATTGAGGTAAGTTATTTGTGGAGTTCACCCGAAACTCTTATTTAGATGTAAATAACTTGAATATGTACAGTAACTTAGAAGGGCTAAGATGGACTGCAAACAGTTATCTTGCGTAACTAAAGGAATCTACTTTGAAATATTGCATCTTTTGCTAGTTCTAGAGTCTGACTATGAATATATTTTGTTTTTTCATTTGGTATTTATGATAGTACAACAGCACTATAATATCTAAGCATGAACTTCTCTGTTGCACAATACAAGCTTAGATTATTGAGCTAGAGAAAGTTTCAACAAATGGGGCCAGGGAGGGCTTAACCCTATGTGCAAGTTGAGAAAAATCCTTGTTAAACCTCTCTTTCCACGATCCAAAGGATAGGGGAATCCCCTGAAAGATCTTGTGGTTACACTCCTTCCAAATACTCCAGGCTGATGTCACAAAGATCTCCATAAACATTGGGTGTGTCCACCTTTTCCTGAGTGCAACAAGTGTTGCTGGGTATCGGCATTGTCAAACCTCGTCCCCACCGTGCTCCAGCAGCGTCTGCTGAATGGGCAAGTAAAAATCAGGTGTTTAATTATCTCTTCTATTCTGCCATTGCACAGAACGCAGTGACATCATCATCCACGTTATAATGTCTCCTACGGAGCATGTTCTTTGTGTTAATCATGTCGGCCAACACGAGTCACACAAACACTTTGAGTTCATAGTGCACTTTGACCGCCAAATCCAGGTGAACGCTTCATCCGCTTCTACATCTTTGAAGTAAAACTGGCGGTATCTGGCCAACGTGTATTTCGGTCCCCATAGACACGTTCATGCATCAGTATTTGCATTGTTAGGTTCAACCGACGCCGTCATCTCTTGCAGTTCCCGCACCTCTAGTCTGGCTTGCTCTAATGGCTAGCTTCATCTGTTGATGTATAATGTGCTGGCTAGTCTCTTCTATCAGATCGGTCTTTTGGTTGCATTGGCTAGAGCATGCACTTCTACATGGTATCGAAGCCAAGAGGTCTCGAGTTCAAGACCCGGTTGGCACGTTTAGGCCTGAGGGAGCCACACGTGAGGGGTAGTATTGACGTATAATGTGCTGCCTAGAATTATATCCACCAAAGAAACGATTTCTCAACGAAAACAATAGGACGCCGATAACTGCCACACGTGTGGTGTATCGGGTGGTTGTGCCGCACACCTCGTGTGGCATGGAGAAGAACCCGCCCACATGACCGCGTCCGGGCTCGCGCAGTCACAGCCCGCATGTTCGGTGTGTGGCAAAACCGCCCACATGTCCGGGACAAACGACCGCGCTGCCCGCACGACCCAGCACGCCAGCCGTCTCGGCCTCCTTTCGATCCCCAGTCCCACCTGCCGCCATCGCGACCAGCTAAAAACAGGTGAATCTCCGATCTCCTTCTGTTTCTCGTCCTTCTTCTGGCCAGAAATTAGAAATTACAAATTTGCCAACGAAGATGGCGACTGGATCCACACTATCGGGGCAAAACACCCCACGGATTTGTGTGTATTCGCATTTGCCAATCAACATACGCCAGATCTGTCATGTACTATGCTAGAGTTGAGCTAAGATTCTCGGTTGGCTTGGTGCAAGTAGTTGGCAAATGAAGGATGCGTAGGAATGCTAGAGTTGAGCTAAGATTTTCGGTTGGCTTGGTGCAAGTAGTTGGTAAATGAAGGATGCGTAGGAATCCCTAAAAAAGGGAGAGAAAGAAGAAATTTGGCATAGAGAGGTAGGAAAAATAGTTGCCACTTATGTGTAACATCAGTTGCCACCTATTGTTGCCGTTAACTGCCACCATGTTATCTTGTTGCTTGCCATCCTATATTAGTGGCTGTTGCCATCGCTTCAAAATGATAACTGGCACCCAGATTTCAGAAAAGAGAATGGATGTGCATGTCCTATTTGCCATGATGTGTTGGTTGTCTACGCAGGAAATGTGATAAGATCGCTGTGTTATCTTCTACGTGCAAACAGCAAAAAATGCATTTTTTGGGATTGTTGATGCGTTCTTGTTCATGCAGTGATTGAAAATACATTGGTAGAAACAAAACATGGAAGAATGAATCACGAAGACGGCACTGATCCTTGGTTTCTCAAAGGCCAGAAACGCCCCCTTGGGATGCAGCAGAGTACAGTCAACTCATTTCTGTAGGGTTGTTGATGTCACTGCTAGAGCAGTACGCGGGCATCGTTATGGTGCATGATAACAAAAAAAGAACATTTGCCATGTTCGCGACGATGAAGATAACATTCTACTTATGTCCTACAATGTCATTTTTCGCAGGTTCTTATGACCAAAACACATTCAGGGGGGCACTATGGCAACTTTAGTCATAGGGCGCTAACACTGACAAATGTACGGACAACCAACTTCAAGTAGCTAATGTGAGAAATCAAGGTAACGCATACGAAAAAAAAACATACTGATGTGGACATGAAAATTAACTTGCAAAGGATGGCAAAAGACTCACGAGTTATATCGAAAAAAATGTAGGACCTTCATGCAGCACGTGGCATCATATGACAACCATGTACCTGCCATCGACGTCATACATAGATGAGTCCATAAAAGTGAAGTTGCGGACGGTGAATTAGGAGAAGGAACATAGCTGACAGCTGCAGTTGCCATGCCTGGACAACTGCAGTTGCCATGTATAATCAAATCTGATTGTAATGTGTAAACAACCGTGGATGACAAATATGAATAAATCTGTGTGGCATGGTTGGACCACTACATGTGCCATGTTGAACAAACTACAGTTGCCATGCAATGACCAACTGCTACCATGATCACAGGTTGTTATGGTGGGACCACATCGGCAAATGTCTCATGGCAAACTTCACAGTTGCAGGACAACGCTATTGCAGATAGAGCACATCAAATTGGAATGACAGACCACACAAGATGGGCACATGCGGCACAACAAGGTAAAAAAATTTGAACCAGAAAGCAATATTGCATTTGTTTTTGTGGGAATAGCATGCGAGGAAAAATAGATTTGTAACGGTGGTGGTGGAAAAAACAAACAAAAAATGCTACTAAGTGGTCCTGTGCAAAGAGTCATATATTGTCTTCAGGATTTGCCAATTGCTATAAAAGTGTGTGCAACACTAATGATTGATCGCATTTGCCTAGTGAGCTCAAGCCTAGAATACAAGTTTCGATCCTAGAATATACTGGTTGCCATGTATTGGCAGTAGTAGTTGCAATGTATGTTGGACTGTAGCTGTCATGGCTATAGAATCCAAGTTTTGGTACTAAAAGAAGTTGGTTGCCATGCATTGGCAACAGTAGTTACCATGTTTGTTGGACTGTAGCTGCCATGACTGGAGAACTACAGTTGCCATGCATGGCCATATGCAGACTCATGGCTTACTGTGTGAATGATGCCATGCCAAATCACATGTAGTTGCTGTACTCCTTAACGATAAACATGCCATTCAAGCAAAATCTTACGCTCGTACCTGTTTTTTATTACAGGACCTTCAACTACAATCAACAGCGGCGCGGGGACATCTACTGCTGGGATCTCTGAGCGCACGGAAGACGCGTTCCACCAGCCAGCCAGCAATCATGCCACAAACAATGCCGAGTCAGTGTCGGAAATTGCAATCATTCCAGCAATGCCGACAAGCACACCTTTGAACACCAGCACAAGCACCACTCAAGGAGATGAAACAGCCGCCGATACTGAAGTGAATGATGAAACTGATGATGAAGCACAAGGGGATGGAGATGGTGGGCAATCAGAAATCATGGTAACTCAACCACCGTAATGGGCAGAGATTTGATTCGTTCGAAGACACAAAGGAATTCTACCAGACATATGCAGAGTTCCATGGGTTTGCGGTCAACACCGAATACCATAGGAAAATTAAAAAAACTAACGAGTACAGCAGAGATGAGATGATGTGCTACAAGGCACGAAAGAACAAAAAGGGTAAAGGTGTTGCGCCTGTCGTTCTGGAACGAAAGAGAGGTATCATTGTCAAGACGGAATGCCCTGTTCGGTGTAAGCTGAACGTAGATGGAGCATGGTGGGTGGTCACTGAATATTTTAACGAGCACAACCACGAACTCATAAACAAGTTTGATCTGGTAACATTTCTGACCGCCCATAGAGGATTCACCCCCCTCGAGAAGAAATTCATAAAGCTGCTACATGATTGTAACGTCAGTCCATTAAGAATGGTCCAGATATAATCCCTCATCCACAGCAAAAATGGGACTCTAAGTAGCATGCCCTACATACCAGCAGACATCACAAACCTAATGGCAAAGTACCGTAGAGAGAGCAAGTTGGCTGACATAGAAGCCATAGCCTACTTCGATGAGAAAGCGAAAGAAGATCCAGATTTCTTCTACAGGATAAGATTGGACGATGAGGACCGTGTCAGGAACATGTATTGGGTGGATGGTGCTGCAAGAAGAGCCTACAAACATTTTTGAGATTGCATTTCATTCGACGCGACATATCTTGCTAATATATACAAGATGTCATGCGCTTCATTCATAAGAATAAATAACGATAATCAGTCATTGCAGTTTGGATGCGGGCTTGTTCGGAACGAAGACACGGATGGGTACACTTGGCTGTTCAAAACCTTCTTGGGTGCATGAGTGGACTTGCTCCGATGAACATAATAACAGGCCAGAATTTTGGCATGCGTGCAGGCATAGAGGAGGCCTTTCTGTTGGTAGTGCACATGCACTGCAGGTGGCACATTATAAAGAAGGCTGAGGAGACGCTAGGACCGTTCTTTGTTGACCGTCTAGAGCTGCACAAGGCATTCGAGCTGTGTGTGGACCACAGCTTGACAGTGCAGGAGTTTGAAAGGAGCTGGATGGCTATGATTGAAACATATCAAGTCCAAGACAACGAGACGCTTGCTAGCCTGTGGGAGAAGCGAATGTACTGGGTGCCGACCTACTTCATGCAGTCCTTCTTCCCGTTTTTGCAGACTACGCAGCGCAGCAAGGGGTTCAATGCTGTTTTGAAGCGGTACGTGATCCCTGGCAACTCATTGCTACAGTTTGCCAAGCAATACACCGCTTTGCAACAAAAAATACTGAGATCTGAGCTACAGCAAGAAGCAAACACCAAGCTAAAGCAGCCAAAATTGCTAACATATTTACCGATGGAGAGGCAGATGAGCAAGATATACACCAACAAGATCTTTAACAAGTAAGTTAGTTGTGTTACAATCTTATTTGCACAAGCATGAAGGTAGTAGGTGCCATGTAGAATGCACTGCAGTTGAAAAGCTTATTTGAAAATGATGATTTTTTGAAAAGTAGCCATCACTACTAGGAAAAGGGCTATAGATGGAATTGACACTAATGGTGCACCAGACATGTGGTGCGCCATTACTATATACTAATGGCGCACCATGTGTTGGTACGTCATTAGTGTCCAAATACTAATGACGCACCACATCGCGGGTGCGCCATTAGTAAAAAAAATTAAAATTTTTGTCAAAACTACTAATGGCGCACCATGCCACGGTGCGCCATTAGTAACTTGGCCACCACTTCCACCGAATGCACCCCCCGGTGGATCGCCTTTTCAGGTTAAAAAAAAGAAAATGATGAAAATGTCAAAAAAATAAAAGAAAATAAGTTTCCCATGTGATATGTGGTCTAGTTGTTGGGAAAATTTGCAAATATGAATTTCGACTTCATTTGCAAAATCTCTCGAGAATTTGTAAAAATGGGCATAACTTTTGCATACTAACTCGGATGAAAAAGTTTTTTATATGAAAAATCATCTACTCGAAAAGTTACATCCGAATTTAACTGGGGAAACCCCGTTAAACATTTTCAAAATCCTCAAAAACCTAACAGAAAAAAAGATACGGGGCTTTTAAGATCTGGAGAGGCAAAAAAATTCAAAAAAAATCAAACTCACTAATGGCGCACCTGCCCATGGTGCGCCATTAGTATCTTCCCGCCTTCAAAATTTAAAATAAGTCAAAAAAATAAAAAAAAAGTTACTAATGGCGCACCTGCCCATGGTGCGCCATTAGTATCTTCCCGCCTTCAAAATTCAAAATAAGTCAAAAAAATAAAAATAAAAAGTTACTAATGGCGCACCGGCCCATGGTGCGCCATTAGTATCTTCCCGCCTTCAAAATTCAAAATAAGTCAAAAAAATAAAAAAAGAGTTACTAATGGCGCACCGGCCCTTGGTGCGCCATTAGTATCTTCCCGCCTTCAAAATTCAAAATAAGTCAAAAAAATAAAAAAAAAGTTAGTAATGGCGCACCTGCCCACGGTGCGCCATTACTATGTCGTATATATGGCTGGGCGCACCTCCTCCACTCCACCTCTCCTCCACTCCATCTTCTCCTCTCCTCTCCTCCACTCCATCTCCTCCTCTCCTCTCCTCCACTCTTTCTCCTCCTCTCCGGCGACCTCCTTCTCCTCTCCGGCGACCTCCTCCTCTCCGGCGACCTCCTCCTCTCCGGGAACCTCCTCCTCCCTCCTCTCCTTCCCTCCCCTCCCCTCACGGTTTCTCCTCCCTCCTCTCCGGTGAGCTCCTCCTCCCTCCTCTCCTCCCATTCCCTCATGGTTTCTCCTTCCTCCTCTCCGATGCTTCGGTGAACTCCTCTCCGGCGACCTCCTCCTCTCCGGCGATGTAGGCGAGCGCCTCTCCGGTGACCTCCTCCTCCTCCTCACCGGCGAACTCCTCTCCGGCAAAAGAACGTACAAGATGCAAAAACAGGAACAAAATTTGAAATAATATCGTGCCAAAAAACAAGCAAAAAAAACTAGCAAAAAATGGGCAAAAAAATCACGATCCAGATCCAAATTCAAAATTCAAAAATAGCAATGGCGCACGGTGGGGGTTAGACGGTGCGCCACTACTATTTTCCCGCCTTTAAAATTCAAAAATACTAATGGCGCACCGTGGCCTATACTAATGGCGCACCAGTGGCCTATACTAATGGCGCACTGTGGCCTATACTAATGGCGCACCAGTGGTGCGCCATTAGTATACCAGATACTAATGGCGCATCAGTGGTGTGCCATTAGTAAAAATTACTAATGGCATGCTAGTAATGGCGCACCAGTGATGCACCATTAGTAGGCAAAACTGGTGCGCCATTAGTAGGCCTTTTCCTAGTAGTGCATTGAGTACAGAGTAACCATGATATGTAGTTGTCATGTTTAATAAACTACAGTTTGCCATGTTTAATGAAGTACAGTTGCCATGTTTACTCAACTGCAGTTGCCATGTTTAATGAACTGTATTTCCATTGGCCATGATGGTATGGAAATGCAAATGCCAATTAAAGATGTTATGCAAATTGCCATGTTTAATGAACTGCAGTTGTCATGTTTAATGAACTGCAGTTGTCATGTTTACTCAACTGCAGTTGCCATGTTTAATGAACTGCAGTTGCCATGTTCAAACGAAATGTACTTCCATTGGCCACAACAACATAAGGTGCTACAAAAAACATCACACAAGAGTTTAACAAAACCACACAAAACTTGCAGATTCCAGGAAGAAATAAAGCGTGCCAGCATGTATACGGCTTTCCAGATGGACGAACATACGTTCAAGGTGTGTTCTATCTTGGGCATGTTGAATTCGGAACCTGAAGACCCGGACAAGGGAAGAAACTACTTTGTGAAGGCCTCGATAAGCGAAGGCAAATACTACTGCCAATGCCGCAAATTCGAACGGGACAGGATTGTGTGCTGTCACATACTAAAAGTAATGGACATGAACGCGGTGACACGAATGCCCCGCCATTTCATAAGACGGCGATGGACTTGGGACGCTGGCGATGCATTGGCACCGCAAACATCAAACGCAGTTTTGGCTGTGCATGACGAGAGACCAGAGTCAACCATGGAAGCGGTGAGGCATATTGTGTTGACAAAGAACTATGCTGAACTAATTGATGAAGCGCGCAAGAGTGATGAGACAGCGAGGGTCGCAGAAAAACATAGGAAGGCCCTGAAAAGAGAGCTTGATGAGATCAAGAAGAGGAAAGTTGAGGAAGTCTTACACAAGTTCCCCCGCACATCAAGTGTGCCTTCGTCCACGGGGCCATCATTTGAAAACTCGGGGGTAGGATCTGGAACAGCAAGCACACAAACCCAGGCCAGGAACCCGCCCCGTTCCATCACAAAGGGGCGTCCAAAAGAGATAAGATACAAATCTGGATTGGAGATTCAAGCAAAACACAAGAAAACAAAGAAAGGGACGGGCAATCCATAAGCAACATTGGAGCACTGTGACTTGGTCCTTGGTGACATTTTTTGTAATCTAGATGTTTTAAATTTTTAAAAATGGGAGAATGACTCTTGAGGGGCACCAGAATTTGAAAGAAAATGCCATGAATGGATAATTACAGTTGCCACGTGTATGATACTTAATTTGCCATGTCTTTTGTACTGAATCTGCCGTATATTTTATACTGAATCTGCCATGTTATTTTATACTGAATCTGCCATGTTCTTTTCTACTGAATCTTCCATGTTATTTTATACTGAATCTACCATGTTATTTTATACTGAATCTACCATGTTATTTTATATTGAATCTGCCATGTTATTTATACTGAATCTGCCATGTTAGTTTTACTAAATCTGCCATGTTATTTGTAATGACTCTGCATCGCGTAGATTTTCGTGTTTAGTCAACGCATTTTAGTCACACATATTGTATTGTGTGCAAACTATGGGAAACAAGTTGAAATGGTCACGTGCAGCAATCGCAAAAGGTTACGGCTGCGTGATCAAACTACCATGCTAGCCGATATAGTTAGCAATGAAAAAAGAGAACCAAACAGACAAATGAAAAAGGAAGATAACTTTCACTAACCGTATCTGATGAACTATATTTGCCATGTTTTCAAACATCGTAGACGCATTTGAAACACCAAACTGATACTACCAACGATGAACGCATAATAATACTGAAAAACATAAATGTATCTGCTATCACACCTAAATAGGTTCACATCGACACATATATTACAGAAAATATTCAAATGTCGCTCACACACCACCACTACATACTAGGCTACGCAGAGATGCAGTCATAACATAGTACACGGACATAGTTTTAAAAAGAACAAAGGTAATACCTTACATTCCTTGGCAACAGAATGTAAGATAGACGTTCGGTATGGAGCACCACGTGATCACTTGTACTTCTTGGTGATTTTCTTGACAGCTTCCTCTATGAACTCACGTGCGTTGGACCGCGTGTTGAAATCTTCATTCATCAACTAGTTCCATGTGTAAATTTTGCGGAGCTCAACGACCATTGCAGCTGTGACAACAGGAACCCGTCTACCTTTCCACTTTGCAAAGTATACCAACGTGTGAAAGCCACAATCCTGCTTATACAAGAAAAGTATCAGGTGAACTCACAAGAACAGAGAAAAAAATCATAAACTTTAATTCAGAGGTGATAAGAGGGTTAGCATTGGTGTAGAGGACACATGAAGAAAAGATGGGAAAATACCGGTTTCCTTGCTTCGTAGTCGCCATGTACTCAATCAGAAAATGGCTGATCTGGACCTTTGAGTTTTCATAGTGACGGTTCCATGTCTCTTTGAGGTTTTTGGTGAAGCATTCAGCATGCGTAGCAAGGTCTGCATCAGCTTCCGAACGCATTGAATCAAGCACCTCAAAACGTTAGTCTTTCAGGTCAAGGCAGATCGCGTAGAGGTGACCACACTTGTCATGTGGGTCGTGTGGTGCAAGCTCCTGGAACATGGGGAACAAGACCTGCAAGTAAAATGAAAGATAGAAGAAGCACAGTTCACATGAAGAACAGAAATGATGTAATTGGGAAAATGACGTGTAAGGATATCTCCGGTTGCACTAAGAGGCACATGAGTGACATAAAGCAGCAAGGGGCCAAAAATTAAACCCACATAGAATGTTTAATTATAGTGGGTAATTAAAAGAAGTTGCCATTCATGTATGAACAAAGTTGCCCTGTATTTTAGTTTAAAGTTGCCACATAGTTTGTATGGGAAAGCAAATCAAAAGTCAGTTTACATGGCAGTTGTTGCCACATGAAACAGCTGTCACAAAAACTGGGTGTAGCCCACATGTGAAGCATAGCTACTGGCAAAAACATACCATGGGAGAAAAAAATGTGCAAAAAAGGAAGGAGTACTCACACATTTCTTTATTGTGAGCTTGAAATCACCATGCACAGCAAAATGCTTCCTCGGGATTTTGTGGTGGAAGTCACCATCCCATATTTTGCAGGTCACACTGTATTGCATGATTGTTTTGTCGGGAAACATATCATATGTTTGTTGATGAAGTCAATCCCACATGCAACTACATTCTTCAAAATTTTACCGATTGGCCTCACAGACTCGGCAAGATCATTCAGGTCGATGTACGTCGCATCGCATTGTATGATCTTGGTTCTGTCCAAACATGAGTTGTATGGAAATGATATAACATGAAAGAATCATGTCTACTATGTAAAAAAAAGAAATAAAACGTAAATGGAGCATATCTCGAAATAGCAAAAGAAGGAATGGTAAAAAGAGCAAAGCAAAATGAGAGGTTATGTGGTGTGGTCATTACGCTTTCAGCTCCTTCATGTGCTTGCTGTTGGACCTTGCATTTCCAAAGCACTTGACAATATCGTACAACTGGTTCTGGTCCTTTGCGGCCTTGACTTCTGGCTCGTAATCATCCGCAGATGGTGCATGAACTACCCTATGCTGCCTCACTGAACCAGGGGTGGCACTTCTAATGGTATCCTCAGATACCGTCTTAGCAGGCACGTTGGAACTTGATTGCCCCTGACCTCGTGAGGACCTCCTCTGCAATGCTGCCTCCTCAATCCTGTGGTAAGCTTCATCAAGTGACGGCGTAATCTCCTCAGGGGTGGCTGCAAGGATCAAAAAAGTGGGTTAGGATACCTGGAAAACAAAACAAATGTAGTGTGAAAGAAAGGGTGCAGGATATGAAATGTAGGTACAAAAAGTAGGGAGTTGCCATGTGGAGGCAACTCTAGTTTCCATGTGTAGTGCATTGTAGTTTCCATGTGACAACAACTACAGTTGCCATGTTGTATCAACTCCAGTTGCCATATGGTTGCCGAATGGAAAATGTAGCATGACTACAAAAATGTAGGTGACATTATGCAGCAAATCCAGTTGCCATGTCATCAGATAATAGTTGCCATCACAAGTGAGAACCCAAAAAATGCTTGGGACAAAAGTCAGACTAAAAAGATGTATACAAGAAAATGATAAACGCAGAAGAAATGTACTTTGCATAATCGGCTCTGTGAACTTGACAGCCTTCCTGCCCTCGACCATTGGTTGCGTCATCATTGCGGCCATGCCTGCCGGCAAAGCAAAGGCAACTGGATCTTCCACCATTGGTTGATCTTGACTGATGCCAAGGCTAAAGCTCGGTGGGGTGAAGGCCATTGGGTGCCTCTCCTGCCTACTAGCCGGACCGCGAACAACTTGCTGGGCAGAATCCAAGGGTGAAAGATCAACAAACATTTCTGAATCGGTCGCTGCAGAATCACCAGGCTTATTTGTAGGGTGCGACGTGTTGTCAGCGGTATCAGTCGCAGCTTTCTTACAATCTTCTTATTTGGGCTGTAGGGGACACCAACGTTGACTGGGAGCTTAGAAGTGCATAGATTTAAGCTGGGGTTCTCCATGGCGGGTAAAGACGCAGTCTGCTACGGACGTTCACCTCCGTCAGTCGTGCCCGACTTGCCACCTGGGTTAGTTGTACTCCGGTCTTCCGATTTCTCCATAACATTGCTTTTGGCAGGTGGTGGGAACAGTGTGGATGCAGGCACATAACCAGAGTCATCTCTGCTGCTCCTAGCTACAGCCGGTGCGTTGGGTATGTCTGCTGATTGCTTGCGGGGGCTATGACGCCTAGGTGGAAGGCCAGCTCGCGAAACGGTCGCCTTAGCAACCTCTGGACCACCAGAAGCTGGAGCTGTTGTGCCAAGACTCTCACCTGTGGATGGCATATCATTATGAACTGTCGCCTCAGCCACTTCTGTCGTGGACAAAGAAGTGCCACCACCCACGCGGTTGGAATCCGTGTCAGATGAGCAGGAATCTTCCTTGCTTAGGTTGATCTCGGGGGCGTCCACTTCAACACTTGTTGATCGGGTGGCATGGCTCATAGCAGCATCCTTCATTGCCAGCAGAGTGGGCAATATTTCAGCAGTCCTGGCAGATACCGACTCGTCACTCCTAGATGTACGGATGCCTGTTGTTGTAGCCTGCACATCTGCAACCGGCGGAGATGGTCGGCCGCTTGCGTCAGAGCTAGTGGGAACAGTTGACGATGCAACAACAGTTTTTTCGACTGACGCCTCATGAACATCTGAGTTGCCACCTGACGACAGCTTTGAATGAAGGCGTTCGAGTGAGTCTCTAATGATCTGCTTGGCACGCATGTAGTAGTCTTCTTCACCCTGCAAAGAAAAAGCACATGAAAAAGTTATAAAAAATGAACAAAAAATATTTGCCATGGTAGCCATCTTAAAAATGAAAAAAATGAGTGATGTGCCAGGGCTGCCATTTCAAAACTAGGTATGGATGAGCACACAAGCCAATGGAAAGCTGGTAGTTTCCATGTAGGTGGAATAAGAGTTGACATGTGGCATAGTTAGCAATTGCCATGCAGAACAAGCAGGAGTTGCCATGGTAGCCATTTTGAAAAATGAAAAAAATGTCTGATGTGCCAGGGCTGCAATTTCAAAACTAGATATGGATGAGCACACAAGCCAATGGAAAGATGGTAGTTGCCATGTAGGTGGAATAAGAGTTGCCATTTGGCCTAGATAGCAGTTGCCATGCAAAACAAGTAGGAGTTGCCATGTAGTAAAAAGAAAGAGATCATTGGAAAAGCAACAGTTGCCATGTGGGACTGATGGCAGTATCCCATGTGGCAAGCTGAACAGCTGCATTGAAAAGTAAAAATATAGCACTATGACAATGAAAGAACAGGGATAACCTACTTTTTTACTGTCTTCCTCAAGTCTGACAACACGGCAGGATCCCCGGTGTTGGACGTCGTCGTATGAGGAGATGACCCGGTGTAAGGGGTGTCACTAGCAATGGGGGCACCCTTGTTCAATCGAGCAGAAACATGGATTGGCGTTGGTGCTTGTTTCTTCGTAACTGCTCGTTCACCAGCTTTCGCCTCACTGCACGTATAAGAAACTGGAAAAAAAGGTGCCAAGTGTCAGACACGAAAATCATTGCCACGCTTAGCAAAACAAATGGAAAAAGGGCCAATGTGTTCAAAAGGAGAGACAAAACAAAACACTAAAATAGAAGTCGAACCTCCTCCTAACAGCTAATGGATCGGTCCTAGACCTCTTGCCAGGAGAGCCCTGCCCAACATCCTTTGGAGCCCTCCCCCTCTTTGAGGGCGACACCCCCTTACCTCTCGCAGTTGTATGTTCTTTGAATTTCTCCAGTAAGGACACATCTGGTGCAGCCTTGCCCTTCTTACCACCTGCACAAACTTCAACATGTTCATCATCGTCGACGTCGTGTTGCACGTTCTCCATGTCATCGTCATCGTCCTTGTCGAGAGCAGCATCTCCATCTAGTTCATCTTGTGTGTCAGGAAGCTCCTGCGAACTGTTGTAGTCGTACCGGCCATGGCAACCAGTTGGCCGATGTGTCCGTTCTGCAATAAATGTAGTGAACTGCCTCGCAACCGCGTCGCTGTCAGAGCCATTAAGGGACGTTCAACCCTCAACCAACTTCCGGAGCAAGCTGGTCATTCCGGATGCAAACTGCCCAATTAGATGCTCAATAGGTGCCCTCGCCTGTGCACGAAACAAAGAAGCAGCAGTAACCAACCATATTAGAGTCACGTGCACAAGATCAAATAAGCCAAAACAACCATAGATATATATCCTTGATTACCTCAGTAGGACAAGACAGAGCTGAGTGCACGTCCATCCACTTTTCAAAGTTTTGAGGCCCACCAAACACGTTGTAGTCTATAGCATGCTTGGCCATCAACTGGAAATAACTAAAATATAGCTAGGATGTAAGGGAGAAAATAATGAACACTAACTAACAGTTCATGTATTGCAAAAAAGAGAGGAAGAGGATAGAAGTTTCAACATGGATAACAGAGTTGCCATGTGGCGTGAGACATGGATACCATGCGCAGACAACCATGGCTAACAAGGTAGTCATCTCTTGTCAGCCACAGATGGTTGCCATATGAGGATTTTTTTCATATGTTATGCAACAACAAAATTGAAATAATGTCGTGTAAAGAAAGAAGGCAGAACTAACCTGCAGTTTCCCATATTTCGTATCAGTTACCCTGTCTGCAGCAACCACAGGCTTGACAGCATCGTAAGTCCATGCAGAAACATCAAACTTGTGTGTAGGCGGCGGGCCTCCTGCCCCAGTAAAGTCCACGGTGGACAGATCAAGACAATCGACGTACATGAGCCGATGTACAACAATTTAAAAAGGAAAACATATCGGTTGCCATCATGGTATTTTGCAAAAACAAGCTAATGTATGTTCCTTCAATCATCAAGTTGAAGGGCATGAAAAGAAAGAAAAAGTTGCCATCTATCTGTGTTAGTTGTCATCATGTTGTGCTGGCAGTTGCCATCTTGTTATGATGGTAGTTGCCACAATGTCACCATCATGGTTGCCATGCATACTCAAGGTGTTAAGAGTGTTTGCAAAGGAGTCGTAAAAAATACCATTAAATGGAGTCGACAACCCTTCTGGTACATCTTGTTTGAGAATGCATCATGCAGGAAGTCCATAATGAACTTACACCAATTCATGTCCTTCACATCTTTCAGTTTCGCCTGCACGGCACAAATTTCAAGACAAGAAGTTGCCGCATCAGAAATCAAATGAAAAAAGATCAAAATAACTGGCAGTGACTAGCTTACAGATGACATCGAAGCCAAAAGATTGAAGGAAATAAAGGAGTAGATATAGATCATTCATCAGGATGGGGAAGCATTTGTTGCTTGGGCGAAGAGAAGTGGTCGGCGCAAAAACAGCTGAGATCAGGTACATGAGTAGCTTCATCTTAAAAACCTCTCCATGGATTGTCATGGCCTCCAGCTAATTTGCCAGGAAAGTCGTGTTCGGCATGGATGCCATCCCAGGAAACAAACGGGTAAACAACGTTTCTTCAATCTTATTATTGACCTCATACGGGACTTTGATTTCTCCACGGGGCACACCCAAAGTGCAGAACACGGATTCCTTGTCCAACGGCAGTCTTCCACGTCCCGGAATCACAAATTCCCTGGAGGCGGGGTCGTAAATCTCACCAAGCCAGTCGCATACAAGGTTCACTAGATTCTTGCACCGAACACCCATCAGAGCCTGCATACCGATCTCAGTAGCAGCTCCCTTTTGCTCGTCGGTAAATCCCTTGGTCAATGAAGTCAGGCGTTCATGTGAAGCCCTATTGCGATTACGTTTCTTCTTCTGCAAAACAGACAAATGATCATTTGTTGCCATGTTTTCACTATCATGAAAATTTAGTTGCCATGCTGACTTCCTGCCCAACATCTGTCAACAAATGATCAAACCACACGGCAACTAAATTTTCATGATAGTGAAAACATGGCAACAAATGATCATTTGTCTGTTTTGTAGAAGAAGAAACGTAATCGCAATAGGGCTTCACAGGAATGCCTGACTTCATTAACCAAGGGATTTACCGACGAGCAGAAGGGAGCTGCTGCTGAGATGGGTATGCAGGCTCTGATGGATGTTCGGTGCAAGAATCTAGTGAACCCTGTATGCGACTGGCTTGGTGAGATTTACGACCCCGCCTCCAGGGAATTTGTGATTCCAGGACGTGGAAGATTGCCGTTGGACGAGGAATCCGTGTTCTGCACTTTGGGTGTGCCCCGTGGAAAAATCAAAGTCCCGTATGAGGTCAATAATAAGATTGAAGAAACGTTGTTTACCCGTTTGTTTCCTGGGATGACATCCATGCCGAACACGACTTTCCTGGCAAATTCGCTGGAGGCCATGACAACCCATGGCGAGGTTTTTAAGATGAAGCTACTCATGTACCTGATCTCAGCTATTTTTGCGCCGACCACTTCTTTTCGCCCAAGCAACAAATGCTTACCCATCCTGGTGAATAATCTATATCTACTCCTTTATTTCCTTCAATCTTTTGGTTCCGATGTCATCTGTAAGCTAGTCACTGCCAGTTATTTTGATCTTTTTTCATTTGATTTCTGATGTGGCAACTTCTTGTCCTGAAATTTGTGCCGTGCAGGCGAAACTGAATGATGTGAAGAACATGAATTGGTGTAAGTTCATTGCGGACTTCCTGCATGATGCATTCTCAAACAAGATGTATCAGAAGGGTTGTCGACTCCATTTAATGATATTTTTTACTACTCCTTTGCAAACACTCTTAACACCTTGAGTATGCATGGCAACCATGATGGTGACATTGTGACAACTACCATCATAACAAGATGGCAACTGCCAGCACAACATGATGGCAACTAACACAGATAGATGGCAACTTTTTCTTTCTTTTCATGCCCTTCAACTTGATGATTGAAGGAACATACATTAGCTTGTTTTTGCAAAATACCATGATGGCAACTGATATTTTTTCCTTTTTAAATTGTTGTACATCGGCTCATGTACGTCGATTGTCTTGATCTGTCCACCATGGACTTTACTGGGACAGGAGGCCCGCCGCCTACACTTGTTTCTGCCTGGACTTACGATGTTGTCAAGCCTGTGGTTGCTGCAGACAGGGTAACTGATACGAAATATGGGAAACTGCAGGTTAGTTTTGCCTTCTTTCTTTACACGACATTCTTTCAATTTTGTTGTTGCATAACATATGAAAAAAATCCTCATATGGCAACCGTCTGTGGCTAACAAGAGATGACTACCTTGTTAGCCATGGTTGTCTGCGCATGGTATCCATGTCTCACGCCACATGGCAACTCTGTCATCCATGTTGAAACTTCTATCCTCTTCCTCTCTTTTTTGCAATACATGAACTGTTAGTTAGTGTTCATTATTTTCTCCCTTACATCCTAGCTATATTTTGGTTATTTCCAGCTGATGGCCAAGCATGCTATAGACCACAATGTGTTTGATGGGCCTCAAAACTTTGGAAAGTGGATGGACGTGCACTCAGCTCTGTCTTGTCCTACTGAGGTAATCAAGGATATATATCTATGGTTATTTTGGCTTATTTGATCTTGTGCACGTGACTCTAATATGGTTGGTTACTGCTGCTTCTTTGTTTCGTGCACAGGCGAGGGCACCTGTTGAGCATCTAATTGGGCAGTTTGCATCCGGAATGACCAGCTTGCTCGGGAAGTTGGTTGAGGGTTGGACGTCCCTTAATGGCTCTGACAGCGATGCAGTTGTGAGGCAGTTCACTACATTTGTTGCAAAACGGACACATTGGCCAACCGGTTGCCGTGGCCGGTACGACTACAACAGTTCCCAGGAGCTTCCTGACACACAAGATGAACTAGATGAAGATGCTGCTCTAGACAAGGACGATGATGATGACATGGAGAATGTGCAACACAACATCGACGATGATGAACATGTTGAAGTTTGTGCAAGTGGTAAGAAGGGCAAGGCTGCACCAGATGTCCCCTCACCGGAGAAAGTCAAAGAACATACAGCTGTGAGAGGCAAGGGGGTGTCGCCCTCAAAGAGGGGGAGGGCTCCAGAGGATGTTGGGCAGGGCTCTCCTGGCAAGAGGTCTAGGACCGATCCCTTAGTTGCTAGGAGGAGGTTCAACTTCTATTTTAGTGTTTTGTTTTGTCTCTCTTTTGAACAGATTGACCCTTTTTTTCATTTGTTTTGCTAAGCGTGGCAATAATTTTGTGTTGACACTTGGCACGTTTTTTTGCCACTTTATTATACGTGCAGTGAGGCGACAGCTGGTGAACGAGCAGTTACGAAGAAACAAGCACCAACGCCAACCCGTGTTTCTGCTCAATTGAACAAGGGTGCCCCCATTATTGGTGACACCCCTTACACCAGGTCATCTCCTCGTACGACGACGTCCAACACCGAGGATCCTGTCGTGTTGCCAGACTTGAGGAAGACAATCAAGAAGTAGGTTATCCCCACTTTTCTAGTTCTTATGATGCACTGGGAGCTTATAGACAAAAACTAATCAGTTTAGATAGTCCCTTGTGGCTATGTTGGAACCTGGATCAACGCATCATTGGGTCAAGAGAAGTTCCGATTGAAGTTCAATATGAATCTTTGGGGATTTATCATGAGATTTAAGAAGTAGGTTATCCCTGTTCTTTCATTGTCATAGTGCTATATTTTTGCTTTTCAATGCAGCTGTTTAGCTTGCCACATGGGATACTGCCATCAGTCCCACATGGCAACTGTTGTTTTTCCAATGATCTCTTTCTTTTCATTGCATGGCAACCCCTGCTTGTTTTGCATAGCAACTGCTATCTAGGCCAAATGGCAACTCTGATTTCACCTACATGGCAACTACCATCTTTCCATTGGCTTGTGTGCTCATCCATATCTAGTTTTGAAATTGTAGCCCTGGCACATTAGACATTTTTTCATTTTTCAAAATGGCTACCATGGCAACTCCTGCTTGTTCTGCATGGCAACTGCTAACTATGCCACATGGAAACTTTTATTCCACCTACATGGCAACTACCAGCTTTCCATTGGCTTGTGTGTTCACCCATACCTAGTTTTGAAATGGCAGCCCTGGCGCATCACACATTTTTTTCATTTTTTAAGATGGCTACCATGGCAATATTTTTTGTTCATTTTTTAATACTTTTTCATGTGCTTTTTCTTTGCAGGGTGAAGACTACTATACGCGTGACCAAGCAGGTCATTAGAGACCCACTCGAACACCTTCATTCAAAGCTGTCGAAAGGTGGTAACTCAGATGTTCATGAGGCGCCAGTCGACAAAACTATTGTTGCACCGTCAGCTGTTCCCACTAGCTCTGACGCAAGCGGCCGACCATCTCCGTCGGTTGCAGATGTGCAGGCTACAACAACAGGCATCCGTACATCTGGAAGTGACGAGTCGGTATTTGTCAGGACTGCTGAAATATTGCCCACTCTGCTGGCAATGAAGGATGCTGCTATGAGCCATGCCACCCGATCAACAAGTGTTGAAGTGGACGCCCCCGAGATCAACCTAAGCAAGGAAGATTCCTGCTCATCTGACACGGATTCCAAGCACGTGGGTGGTGGCACTTCTGTGTCCACGACAAAAGTGGCTAAGGCGACAGTTCATAATGATATGCCATCCATAGGTGAGTGTCTTGGCATAACAACTCCAGCTTCTGGTGGTCTAGAGGTTGCTAAGGCGACTGTTTCGGGAGCTGACCTGCCACCTAGGCGTCATAGCCCCTGCAAGCAATCAGCACACATACCCAATGCACCGACTGTAGCTAGGAGCAGCAGAGATGACTCTGGTTATGTGCCTGCGTCCACACTATTCCCACCACCTTCCAAAAGCAATGTTATGGAGAAAACGGAAGACCGGAGTACAACTGACCCAGGTGGCAAGCCGGGCACGACTGACGGAGGTGAACGTCCAGAGCAGACTCCGTCTTTACCTGCCGTGGAGAACCCCAGCTTAAATCTGCGCACTTCTAAGCTCCCAGTCAACGTTGGTGTCCCCTACGGCCCAAACAAGAAGATTGTCAAGAAAGTTGCGACTGATACTGCTGACAACACGCCCCGCCCTATGAATAAGCCTGATGATTCTGCAGCGGCCGATTCAGAAATGTTTGTTGATCTTTCACCCTTGGATTCTGCCCAACAAGTTGTCCGCGGTCCGGCCAGTAGGCAGGAGAGGCGCCCAATGGCCTTCACCCCACCGAGCTTTAGTCTTGGCATCAGTCAAGATCAACCAGTGGTGCAAGATCCTACGCCAGTTGCCTTTGCTTTTCCGACAGGCATGGCCGCAATGATGGCGCAACCAATGGTCGAGGGCAGGAAGGCTGTCAAGTTCGCAGAGCCGATTGTGCAAGGTACATTTCTTCTGCGTTTATCATTTTCTTGTATACATCTTTTTAGTCTGACTTTTATCCCAAGCATTTTTTTTGGTTCTCACTTGTGATGGCAACTATTATCTGATGGCATGGCAACTGGATTTGCTGCACAATGTCACCTACATTTTTGTTGCCATGCTGCATTTTTCATTCGGCAACCACATGGCAATTGTAGTTGTTGTCACATGGCAACTACAATGCACTACACATGGCAACTGGAGTTGCCTCCACATGGCAACTCCCTAGTTTTTGTACCTACATTTCATATCCTGCACCCTTTTTTTCACACTACATTTGTTTTGTTTTCCAGGTATCCTAACCCACTTTTTTGATCCTTGCAGCCACCCTTGAGGAGATTACGCCGTCACTTGATGAAGCTTACCGCAGGATTGAGAAGGCAACATTGCAGAGGAGGTCCTCACGAGGTCAGGGGAAATCAAGTTCCAACGTGCCTTCTGAGACGGTATCTGAGGATACCATTAGAAGTGCCACCCCCTGGTTCTGTGAGGCATCATAGGGTAGTTCACGCACCACCCGCAGATGATTACGAGCCAGAAGTCAAGGCCACAAAGGATCAGAACTAGCTGTACGATATTGTCAATCGCTTTGGAAATGCGAGGTCCAACAGCAAGCACATGAAGGAGCTGAAAGCTTAATGACCACACCACATAACCTCTCATTTTGCTTTGCTCTTTACTATTCCTCCTTTTGCTATTTCTAGATATGCTCCGTTTATTTCTTTTTTACTTAGTAGACATGATTCTTTCATGTTATATCATTTTCATACAGCTCATGTTTGGACAGAACCAAGATCATACAATGTGATGCGACGTACGTCGACCTGGGTGATCTTGCCGAGTCTGTGAGGCCACTCGGTAAAATGTCGAAGAATGTAGTTGCATATGGAATTGACTTCATCAACAAACATATGGATATGTCTCCCGGCAAAACAATCATGCAATATAGTGTGACCTGCAAAATATGGGATGGTGACTTTCACCACAAAATCCCGAGGAAGCATTTTGCTGCGCATGGTGATTTCAAGCTCACAATGAAGAAATGCGTGAGTACTCTTTCCTTTTTTGCACATTTTTCCTCCCATGGTATGTTTTTGCCAGTAGCTATGCTTCACATGTGGACTACACCCTGTTTTTGTGACAGCTGTTTCATGTGGCAACAACTGCCATGTAAACTGACTTTTGATTTGCTTTTCCATACGAACTATGTGGCAACTTCAAACTAAAATACAGGGCAACTTTGTTCATACATGGATGGCAACTTCTTTTAATTATCCACTATAACTAAACATTCTATGTGGGTTTACATTTTGGCCCCTTGCTGCTTTATGTCACTCATGTGCCTCTTAGTGCAACCGGTGATATCCTTACATGTCATTTTCCCAATTACATCATTTATGTTCTTCGTGTGAACTCTGCTTCTTCTTTCCTTTTACTTGCAGGTCTTGTTCCCCATGTTCCAGGAGCTTGCACCACACGACCCACATGACAAGTCTGGTCACCACTACGCGATCTGCCTTGATCTGCAAAACCAACATTTTGAGGTGTTTGATTCAATGCATTCGGAAGCTGATGCAGACCTTACTACGCATGCTGAATACTTCATCAATAACCTCAAGGAGACATGGAACCGTCACTACAAAAACTCAAAGGTCCAGATCAGACATTTTTCAATTGAGACCAGTATTCCCATCTTTTCTTCTTGTGTCCTCTACACCAATGCTAACTCTCTTGTCACCTCTGAATTGAAGTTTATGATTTTTCTCTGTGTTCTTGTGAGTTCACCTGATTCTTTTCTTGTATAGGCAGGACTGTGGCTTTCACTCATTGGAATACCTTGCAAAGTAGGAAGGTAGACGGGTTCCTGTCGTCACAGCTGCAATGGTTGTTGAGCTCCGCAAAATTTACACATGGAACTGGTTGACGAATGAAGATTTCAACACATGGTCCAACGCACGTGAGTTCATAGAGGAAGCTGTCAAGAAATTTACCAAGAAGTGCAAGTGATCATGTGGTGCTCCATACCGAATGCCTACCTTACATTCTGTTGCCGAGGAATGTAAGGTATTACCTTTGTTCTTTTCAAAACTATGTCCGTGTACTATGTTATGACTGCATCTGCACGTAGCCTAGTATGTAGTGGTGGTGTGTAAGTGACATTTGAATATTTTCTATAATATATGTGTCGATGTGAACCTATTTAGGTGTGATAGCAGATACATTTATGTTTTTCAGTATTATTATGCGTTCATCGTTGGTAGTACCAGTTTGGTGTTTCAAATGCGTATATGATGTTTGAAAACATGGCAAATGTAGTTCATCAGACACAGTTAGTGAAAGTTATCGTCCCTTTTCATTTGTCTGTTTGTTTTTTTTCATTGCTAATTGTACTGGCTAGCATGGTAATTTGATCACGCAGCCGTAATCTTTTGTGGTTGCTGCACGTGACCGTTTCAACTTGTTTCCCATAGTTTGCACACAATACAATATGTGTGACTAAAATGCGTTGACTGAACACGGAAATCTACACGATGCAGAGTCATTACAAATAACATGGCATATTCAGTAGAACTAACATGACAGATTCCGTATAAATAACATGACAGATTCAGTATAAATAACATGACAGATTTAGTATAAAATGACATGGCAGATTCAGCATAAAATAACATGGCAGATTTAGTAGAAAAAAACATGGCATATTCAGTATAAAATAACATGGCAGATTCAGTATAAAATATACGGCAGATTTAGTAGAAAATACATGGCAAATTAAGTACCATATACGTGGCAACTGTAGTTATCCATTCATGACATTTTCCTTCAAATTCTGGTGCCCCTCAAGAGTCATTCTCTCATTTTTTTAAATTTAGAACATCTAAATTACAAAAAATGTCACCAAGGACCAAGTCACAGTGCTCCAATGTTGCTTATGGATTGCCCGTCCCTTTCTTTGTTTTCTTGTGTTTTGCTTGAATCTCCAATCTTGATTTGTATCTTATCTCTTTTGGACGCCCCTTTGTGATGGAACGGGGCGGGTTCCAAACCTGGGTTTGTGTGCTTGCTGTTCCAGATCCTACCTCTGAGTTTTCAGATGATGGCCCCGTGGACAAAGGCACACTTGATGTGCAGGGGAACCTGTGTAAGGCTTCCTCAGCTTTCCTCTTCTTGATCTCATCAAACTCTCTTTTCAGGGCTTTTCTGTGTTTTTCTGCGACCCTCGTTGTCTAATCACTCTTGCACGCTTCATCAATTAGTTCAACATAGTTCTTTGTCAACACAACATGCCTCATGGCTTCCATGGTTGACTCTGGTCTCTCGTCATCCACAGCCAAAACTGCGTTTGATGTTTGCGGCGCCAATGCATCGTTAGCGTTTGATGTTTGCGGCGCCAATGCATCGTCAGCGTCCCAAGTCCATCGCCGCCTTATGAAATGGCGGGACATTCGTGTCACCGCGTTCACGTCCATTACTTTTAGTATGTGACAGCACACAACCCCGTCCCGTTTGAATTTGCGGCATTGGCAGTAGTATTCGCCTTCGCTTATCGAGGCCTTCACAAAGTAGTTCCTTCCCTTGTCCTGGTCTTCAGGTTCCGAATTCGACATGCCCAAGATAGAACACACCTTGAACGTATGTTCGTCCATCTGGAAAGCCGTATACATGCTGGCACGCTTTATTTCTTCCTGGAATCTGCAAGTTTTGTGTGGTTTTGTTAAACTCTTGTGTGATTTTTTTGTAGCACCTTATGTTGTTGTGGCCAATGGAAGTACATTTCGTTTGAACATGCCAACTGCAGTTGAGTAAACATGGCAACTGCAGTTCATTAAACATGGCAACTGCAGTTCATTAAACATGGCAATTTGCATAACATCTTTAATTGGCATTTGCATTTCCATACCATCATGGCCAATGGAAGTACAGTTCATTAAACATGGCAACTGCAGTTCATCAAACATGGCAACTGCAGTTGAGTAAATATGGCAATTGTACTTCATTAAACATGGCAAACTGTAGTTCATTAAACATGACAACTATATATCATGGTTACTATGCATTCAATGGCTACTTTTCAAAAAATCATCATTTTCAAATAAGCTTTTCAACTGCATTGCATTCTACATGGCACCTACTACATGCTTGTGCAAATAAGATTGTAACACAACTAACTTACTTGTTAAAGATCTTGTTGGTGTATATCTTGCTCATCTGCCTCTCCATCGGTAAATATGTTAGCAATTTTGGCTGCTTTAGCGTGGTGTTCGCTTCTTGCTGTAGCTCAGATCCCAGTATTTTTTTTGTTGCAAAGCGGTGTATTGCTTGGCAAACTGTAGCAATGAGTTGCCAGGGATCACGTACCGCTTCAAAACAGCATTGAACCCCTTCCTGTGCTGCGTAGTCTGCAGAAACGGGAAGAAGGACTGCATGAAGTAGGTCGGCACCCAGTACATTCGCTTCTCCCACAGGCTAGCAAGCGTCTCGTTGTCTTGGACTTGATATGTTTCAATCATAGCCATCCAGCTCCTTTCAAACTCCTGCACTGTCAAGCTGTGGTCCACACACAGCTCGAATGCCTTGTGCAGCTCTGGACAGTCAGCAAAGAACGGTCCTAGTGTCTCCTCAGCCTTCTTTATAATGTGTCACCTGCATTGCATGTGCACTGCCAATAGAAAGACCTCCTCTATGCCTGCACGCATGCTAAAATCCTGGTCTGTTATTATGTTCATCGGAGCAAGTCCACTCATGCACTCCAAGAAGGTTTTGAACAGCCAAGTGTACCCATCCATGTCTTCGTTCCGAACGAGCCCGCATCCGAACTGCAATGACTGATTGTGGTTATTTATTCTTATGAGTCAAGTGCATGACATCTTGTATATATTAGCAAGATATGTCGCGTCGAATGAAATGCAATCTCGAAAATGTTTGTAGGCTCTTCTTGCAGCACCATCCACCCAGTACATGTTCCTGACACGGTCCTCATCGTCCAATCTTATCCTGTAGAAGAAATCTGGATCTTCTTTCGCTTTCTCATCGAAGTAGGCTATGGCTTCTATGTCAGCCAACTTGCTCTCTCTATGGTACTTTGCCTTTAGGTCTGTGACGTCTGCTGGTATGTAGGGGATGCTACTCAGAGTCCCATTTTTGCTGTGGATGAGGGATTGTATCTGGACCATTCTTGATGGACTGACGTTACAATCATGTAGCAGCTTTATGAATTTCTTCTCGAGGAGAGTGAATCCTCTGTGGGCGGTCAGAAATTTTACCAGGTCGAACTTGTTTATGAGTTCGTGGTTGTGCTCGTTAAAATATTCAGTGACCACCCACCATGCTCCATCTACGTTCAGCTTACACCAGACAGGGCATTCCGTCTTGACAATGATACCTCTCTTTCGTTCCGGAACGACAGGCGCAACACCTTTACCCTTCTTGTTCTTTCATGCCTTGTAGCACCTCATCTCATCTCTGCTATACTTGTTAGTTTTTTTAATTTTCCTATTGTATTCGGTGTTGACCGCAAACCCATGGAACTCTGCATATGTCTGGTAGAATTCCTTTGCGTCTTCGAATGAATCAAATCTCTACCCAACATACGGTGGCTGAGTTACCATGATTTCTGATTGCCCACCATCTTCATCCCCTTGTGCTTCATCATCAGTTTCATCATTCACTTCAGTATCGACGGCTGTTTCATCTGCTTGAGTGGTGCTTGTGCTGGTGTTCAAAGGTGTGCTTGTCGGCATTGCTGGAATGATTGCCATTTCCGACACTGACTCGGCATTGTATGTGGCACGATTGCTGGCTGGCTGGTGGAACGCATCTTCCGTGCGCTCAGAGCTCCCAGCAGTAGATATCCTTGCACCGCTATTGATTGTAGTTGAAGGTCCTGTAATAAAAAAACAGGTACGAGCGTAAGATGTTGCTTGAATGGCATGTTTATCGTAACGGAGTACAACAACTTCATGTGATTTGGCATGACATCATTCACACAGTAAGCCGTGAGTCTGCATATGGCCATGCATGGCAACTATAGTTCTCCAGTCATGGCAGCTACAGTCCAACAAACATAGCAACTAATGTTGTCAATGCATGGCAACCAGCTTCTTTCAGTACCAAAACTTGGATTCTATAGCCATGGCAGCTACAGTCCAACATACATGGCAACTACTGCTACCACTAGATGGCAACCAGTATATTCTAGCATCGAAACTTGTATTCTAGGCTTGAGCTCACTAGGCAAATGCGATCAATCGTTAGTGTTGCACACACTCTTATAGCAATTGGCAAATCCCAAAGACAATATATGGCTCTTTGCACACGACCACTTGGTAGCATTCTTGTTTGTTTTTTCCACCACCACCGTTACAAATCTACTTTTCCTCACATGCTATTCCCACAAAAACAAATGCAGTACTGCTTTCTGGTTCAAATTTTTTTACCTTGTTGTGTCGCATGTGCCCATCTTGTGTAGTCTGTCATTCCAATTTGATGTGCTCTCTCTCCAATAGTGCTGTCCTGCAACTGTGAAGCTTGCCATGAGACGTTTGCCGATGTGGTCCTACCGTAACAACCTGTGATCATGGTAGCAGTTGGTCATTGCATGGCAACTCTAGTTTGTTCAACATGGCACATGTAGTGGTCCAACCATGCCACACAGATTTGTTCACACTTGTCATCTATGGTTGTTTACACATTGCAATCACATTTGATTATACATGGCAACTGCAGTTGTCCAGGCATGGCAACTTCAGTTGTCCAGGCATGGCAACTGCAGCTGTCCAGGCATGGCAACTGCAGCCGTCCAGGCATGGTAACTTCAGCTGTCAGCTATGTTCCTTCTCCTAATTCACCGTCCGCAACTTCACTTTTATGGACTCACATGTGTATGATGTCGATGGCAGGTACATGGTTGCCGCCTGATGCCACGTGCTGCATGAAAGTCCTACATTTTTTCCGATATAACTCGTGAGTCTTTTGCCATCCTTTGCAAGTTTAATTTTCATGTCGACACCAGTATTTTTCTTTTTTGTATGTGTTACCTTGATTTGCCACATTAGCTACTTGAAGTTGGTTGCCCGTACATTTGTCAGTGTTAGCGCCCTGTGACTGAACTTTCCATGGTGCCCCCCCTGAATGTGTTTTGGTCATAAGAACCTGCGAAAAATGAAATTGTAGGACATAAGTAGAATGTCATCTTCATCGTCGCGAACATGGCAAATGTTCTTTTTTTGTTATCATGCATCGTACCGATGCCCGTGTACTGCTCTACTAGTGGCAGCAACGGTCCTGCAGAAATGAGTTGACTGTACTCTGTTGCATCCCAAGGGGGCGTTTCTGGCCTTTGAGAAAACCAAGGATCAGTGCCGTCTTCGTGATTCATTCTTCCGCATTTTGTTTCTGCCAATGTGTTTTCAGTCACTTCATGAACAAGAACGCATCAACAATCCGCAAAAAATGCATTTTTTGCTATTTGCACGTAGAAGATAACACGACAATCTTATCATATTTCCTGCGTAGGCAACCAACACATCATGACAAGTAGGACATGCACATCCACTTTCTTTTCTGAAATTTGGGTGCCAGCTATCATTTTGAAGCGATGGCAACAACCACTAAAATAGGATGGCAAGCAACAAGATAACATGGTGGCAGTTAATGGCAACGATAGGTGGCAACTGATGTTAGACACAAGTGGCAACTATTTTTCCTACCTCCCTATGCCAAATTTCTCCTTTCTCTCCCTTTTTAGGGATTCCTACGCATCCTTCATTTACCAACTACTTGCACCAAGCCAACCGAGAATCTTAGCTCAACTCTAGCATAGTACATGGCAGATGTGGCGTATGTTGGTTGGCAAATGCGAATACACACAAATTCGTGGGGTGTTTTGCCCCGCTAGCGTGGATCCAGTCGCCATCTTCGTTGGCAAATTTGCAATTTCTAATTTCTCGCCAAAAAAAGGACGAGAAACAGAAGGAGATCAGAGACTCACCTGTTTTTAGCTGGTCGTCTTAGGATGGCGGGGTTGGAGGGGGGGGGGGGTAGCGGTGGGAAGGTGCTATGGATCTGCTCTGGTTGCCATGGCAACCAGAGAAGGAAGGCGATGGAGGTAGGGGATCAAGAGGTGGGAGACGATGGCGGCAGGTCAGACTGGGGATCGAAAGGAGGCCGGGGCGGCTGGCGTGCTGGGTCATGCGGGCAGCGCGATCGTTTGGCCCAGACGCGTGGGCGGTTTTGCCACACACCAGACGTGCGGGCTGTGGCTGCGCGTGCCCGGACGCGGTCGTGCGGGCGGGTTCTTCTCCATGCCACACGAGGCGTGCGATACAACCACCCGATACACCACACGTGTGGCAGTTATCGGCGTCCTTTCTCAATCGTTGGAGAAGGCAGTTGTTGTCGACAACGATGACAAGTGAGAAGAACTGCCATCACCAAATAGAACAGGCAAAGCGCAACTGAATTCCGCAGATGGATTGTCTGATAACTTGTCCGTTTCTTAAACGGCTTTGTACGATAAGAGTGCGACATGCGTATGAATAATGTGGTACTATACTTTGTTCGCCATTTTCAGAGTTACCGTCATAAAACTGCCATTTTATAACCTGTTAGTACTTGTGTTGTTTCCAATCCTTCTGTCATGATGAATTTTTCCTCTTCCTCCATGACGTTGAGCAAGAGTAAATTTTCTTATTGTGTGTTGCAGAGAAAAAGAAATCTCTGTAAAAAAATAATCTCCGCTGAGATGCAATGGACAAATTAGAAGACTTTATGTAAATCTTCTGTAGTTATTATCTTACTCGTCTTGGAGTACACTTTTGCATAGGGTGGTGCCATTTGAACAGTTTGAATAGACGTCCGATTCAAGCTTATTTTTCTTGGCACGACCCTAATTTTACTGTGCCGTCGATGAAACTCCGCAACGTGTTGCAAAGCATCTGCTTTCATCCATGGTTCCATTCCTTGAAAATGAAATAAAACACGATACCCGCGTAGTGACGACATGTAGTGTTCTTAGTACAACTTTCTTTTCCCGTTCGCCATCATCCATTCTGCTTTCGTAAATGGTTTCTCCAGTCATTCCCCACAAAGCATGAGCAACTTTGCACTAGTTGCTGCCCAGTCAGAAAGCAAAAAAAGGAAAGCAAAATTGGAACAAAAGGAGCAAGTGCTTTTTTTTTAGTAATTTTTTGATTAAAAGGTTTTTTTTCTTTTTACTAGAACAATTATTACAGTAGAACACACAAAGAGCAAGGAAGCCAAGTAGCGGATCGGTTCGCATCGGGCCGTCCAAAGCTCCTGACAGGTGGGCCCACTTCCGCAGCCCGCAATCGCAATCCACCGACGTCGTCTCTTCCTTCCGATCGATCCCCTCTCCTTCATCCTACTCCTCCCCCACTTTTGACCCAGCTCCAGAGTTCCCCACGAAGCGAGCGTGCGCGACCTGACCGAATTCCCCCCACCCCAAACCCTAGCCCGCCCGCCCGCCGGGCCCCCGGCGCCGATGCCGAGGCGGCTCCTGGAGGGCGCCATGGCGCTGGCGGTGACGCCGGACGCCGCCAACTCGTCGGGCTCCGGCGCCGCCCCCGGGTCGGGCCCCCTGTGGTGGGTGTCCGGCTGCCACGGGGCCTGGTACAGCCTGTCGGTGATGCTGCCGTCGCTGGCCTTCGTCGGGTTCCTGGCGTGGCAGGCCCGCCGCAGCTTCCGCCGCCTCAGCTACGGCCGCTCCCACGTCGTCGTCGTCGCCTACTACGCGCTCCTCTGGGCCGTCGCCCTCCTCAACCTCCTCTGGTGCTTCCTGCAGGTCCGGCCCGCTCGCCCCCGTCACCATTCGAAACTCGGTTGCTGTTTTTTTTGTTTTGGGTGAATTCGGATGCATAAATGATGTGGAGTAACTAGTGATAGTTTTTCGTGACTTCTTCTAGTAGAGGCTAGCAAAGTAGGTAGCCGAGTTCAATTAGTTATCATCACGTTGGGTAGGACCAGCTGCAAGGAAGGTTACAGCTACGGCACCGCTGAGGTGAATTTGCGTTCTTAGTCTTAATGAACAGTTCAACTTTTGTATGCTTGTTAGTGTTTGATCGAGGAGCTGAATAGTTGGGTACAAGTTAGGTAGACTTTTCATTAGACAAGTCTATTTTGTGTACATATGGTTTGCCTTTTGTTGTTTCAACTTGGCAATCGAATGAATGGAAGTTGGGTTGTGATCACAGAAGCAGATGAGTGGGTATGGGTAGGTTTTGGTCTGGTAATTAATGATGAGCTAGCAGCAAGCTCTGGTAGGTATTGCTGTTCAAGACTACAAACAACTTGAGTACAATTGGCCTGGTTACTAGTTTCTGGTTGCTTGAGTACACATTGGCCTGGTTACTAAGGTATATGTGTTTAGTTGCCAATGTTCTATGGGGTAATTGAATGAGCAACTCCTGCCATATGCATGTGATTTTGACCTATTTCATCTTTAGTAATGTTGCCCATTGTATATTCTCTATTTCTATTACTCTTGTTTAACAGCAGTTTCATTGATTGGCAGGCATGGCAGTGTATGCCTGAAAGGGCCTTCTCATGGAATGTGCTTTCATTGTTTACCAAATCTGGAATGTTATTCTTGGAAGTTAGTCTTATAGCATTTCTACTTCAAGGAAATGAAGCCAGTGGTTATGAGTCTTTGGGACGTACCTTTGTTATCTCTGGTGCTGTAGTTAGTGCTGATGTATTGCTCAAGGTATGTTACCCCTCCATGGTGTGACGTTTCTTTATTTTTCCAGTTCAAATAATGTATGATGGGGCCAGATTTTTCGTAAGTATTACCCCCGTTTGAAAATAAGTTACGTGGTTTTAGTTCAAGGAGGGAGTATAAGATATCATTGCTTTATTCTTAATATAAATATGCAACGGAAACAAATTAACTATTCATCAGGTTCACCATGTCCTTTTATTACAAGTAAATAAAATGATCACCATTGTTTCATAATGGAGTGTGTATTGCAAGTCTGTATGTGTTTTCTGTTGATGCTAAATCTCGCAGGGTCTTATCTCTTGAAAGTTGTTACTATAAAATGAGTTTTGGGCTGTTACAGAGAGAAAACATACTCCATAGTTTAACTCTTCACTCTATGTTGTTTCATTGCATCAGATTATGCTGCAGGTTGATGTTTGAATGATAGTTTTCTCATGCTTATTATAGCTAGGGAACTGTATGTTAGCTTTGGACTCACATTTCCTCCCTCTGCAGACCATATATGTATTCGGATTTGGTGTTCCTTTGTTTATCGATGCTGACCAAGGAACTGGTGGGAAATGGGGCCTATGGATTCTCCACAAATTGGTGCTTACAGGAGTCTATGGCTTGATTATTTTCATGCATCACTCAAGGTGGAAAGACAGGCTACCTGGTAATTGGCTGCACTAACGCTGTATAATTGTGTGTGTTTCAAATCTATTATTTGATGATCATCATTGTGTACTCAATGTCATTTCACCTTTTTATGACAGCAAAACCAGCATATTACCAGTATGTGTGCGCAATGCTGGCACTTAACGGCCTGTCGCTGTTTGGCTGTTTCCTTGTTGCATGTGGAGCTGGATTTGGTTTATGGTACATAACTAAATAATACTACAGCTCATATTGTTCTAGCTTATTCTGCACCCGAGAGCGAAATTTGAGTTTTGTCTATTGTGCAGGCTGTACAACCTCACTGCTGTCTGTTACCATGCTCTTTACCTTCCACTTCTGTATGTGACTTTCATGGCAGACTTCTTCCAGGTACCTTCTTACCTATGAAATTAATACCTCTCTGTACTTGTATCTGGAGTATTTTCTGTGCCTTCTTGTTCCTGTGGTGATTGTTTATGTCTTGCCTGTTTGCTTGTGTGATGTTGTAGGAGGAAGATATGCTTCTAGAGAACGTATACTACTCCGAGATGAAAGACGCCGGGTTCTTTGATGCTGACTGGGATTAAACCTGCCTGCAGATCCCGTTCCACGCTGTATGACTTATTTGTATGTGAATTTGCACGGAGTAGCTTCATCCTGGAGATTGAATGAATCTTAGAACAGAGATTGTACCCTAACAAGCAACAACCATTATAATCAATGGAAATGTGTAAATTTATCGATACACACACCTGATTTGTGTCCTTTGTCATCATCTGTTGGGGACCTCAAGAATTGCCATACCTCAGATACCCAATTACCCATCACGACGGGACGCTGTTGAAACTTGAAAGCCCTAACTGGTGGTACATGTATGTGTACGCATAACTTGCCCAGTGTTTTGTTCTGGCAGCTCTCTTGAACCTCCCTCGCTGCTAGTGTTACTAGGGTATACTTTGAGTTGCCAGTGCAAGGAAGTTGGAGTGAGATTCGAGGCAGTTACTGCACACATGGCATCCTTGTCTCATTTCTGTGTACTGGCGTACGTTGTTGGATTGGATATGGCATTGACATGGGCAGCGACAGTAGTTATTTATTACGGCTCGGAGGGCGCTGCTGCCGCTGAAGTTCCGTGAGAGGGACTTAGACGAAGGTTGACATGAGTTCATGATGCGACAGGCAGCGCTTCAACGGGCTGAAACACGCAGGCCATTGTTTTTGATTTAGGGGTTAGAGGCCATTGGTTAGCTGCGTTCACCCGTGCGTAGACACGGTCTACCCATCAAACGGACGCCCACAAATGCTCTTGGACACGGGCATGGAGTTTCTCGGCTTTGGCTCAAATGAGCCAGATGAACAGTAAAATAATAATAAAAAAGAAACAAATCACAAAAGTTCTTGTTTTTTTTT
The DNA here is from genome assembly GCF_018294505.1 of Triticum aestivum. Taxonomy (NCBI): domain Eukaryota; kingdom Viridiplantae; phylum Streptophyta; class Magnoliopsida; order Poales; family Poaceae; genus Triticum; species Triticum aestivum. Next base: position 578,981,716 of record NC_057807.1, on the reverse strand, counting down.
TGCAGCAAACATTAAGAAATGTTTTGGGTGCTTGCAAAGTTTCAGCTGGAATCACATTCATGGAAGTAGTGGCAAAAAAAAAAAGATTGATGCTTCGAAGATGTTACTTTCAAAAGTATTTTGGAGCGCCAATTTTATCTTTTTTGCCATGACTTTCACAAATGTGATATGATGATGAAAATTTGCAAGCACCCGAAACATTTCTTAATGTTTGCCCTCCAAAAAATCAGATTTTCTGAATTGTTTTTGAATTTACTGTTCATGCCAAGAGCATTTGAGCTCGAGCTCATATTAGGATTTTCGCTTGGACGCCCCCTCCTATTGTTGTCAAAAATAAACTCATCCTCAAAATTGAAAGGAGCATTGTGTAATGCTCGGCAGGAAAACGGCTCCACCGCTCTTCTGGACCCTTATTCTCCGGCGATTCTTCAGCATTGCCTTCCTAATGGGATTTGAGCATCATGCTCTGGATTTCTCTCCCTACATCTAACCTCTGATATGTTTTTCCTCTCCACTTCTTTTCTCCTTCCAATTCATTATTCCTCCCGTCAGTTCCTCTTTTCCATCAGCCAAGAACCATTTCCCCAAATCCCCTCTATCAACCTACCGCTGCAATCCCGTGAGGGTCCAACCCACCACACTAAGGCATTGTTCGGTTGCGTGTGAATCCGAGTGGATTGAAGGGGTTTGGGGGGATTTAAACCTCTTCTAAGTCAAAATATGAACCAATCCCTGCCAATCCTCTCCAATCCTCTTGGGGAGAGGATTAACCGAACAAAGCCTAACGGGGTCCTCTTCCCTCACCGGCTAGCCGCTGCAAGAAAGGGAAACCAAGCCGCCACAATCCCGATCCCTTCCATCTCCTTGGTTCCTCCCCGCTCTATCCAGTCCATTTGCAACCCCCTCATATCCTCTACATCCACCCCTGCTCTATTGATTGACCGCTCCCTTCTATCAACGATCCGCCATGCTAACCCAAGGTCACCTCCTTTTCCTCCCAGGATCCAGCGAGTTAGCCCGCTACTGCTTCCTCTTGTGTGCCTGATTCGCTTTAGTCGTCCAATCCATAGTGATGATGGGTCGCTGGAGAATAGACGTTGGTCCCGATCTACTTGATTGCATAATACAGGAAGGAGAAATCTCCACTGGGACATCCCTGGCAGCAATGGAGATGTAATACTCGTCCCCAATACTCCACGGAATGCTGGTAATTTCCCCTCTGATCCTGGTGTCGAATCTAATGTGTGGATTAGACAACATAGAAATTGCATCATAGTTGGAGCTGGCACTAGGTAAGGAGACAATGACGCCATGAATCTTATTTGTTGGAATTGCAGAGGGGTGATTAGGACCCTAGGAAATAATAAAATATAGTATCTTGCCCATTTGTTTTCATCAACAAAAATGAAGGTTACTTTAATCTCAGAAACTCTTTCGTCTAGGATTAAATCTCATGATCTACTCAATCATTTTCCTATTTGGGGTAGTTTTGTTGTTCCCGTGAAAGGCCGAGTTGGAGGCCTTTGGGTCATGTGGGTGGATGACATCAAGCGAGATATCTACTACTCTAGTCAGAATATGATATTGGTGTCTGTTGTTCATACTACTACCAACTTTAGTTTTGTGTTAGTTTGTGTCTATGGCGATCCCCATCATCGCAAGGCCAAGACCAAGGATATTTGGAAGAAGATTGGTTGACTTTAATGATATAGTTAATCCCTCGGAGAAGAATAGTAATGTTGTTTTAAACCATCATCGTATGGCCGCCTTTACTAATCATGTTAAAAGAAGTGGGCCAATAGATATGTGGATAGGGACGTCCTATGCAACAACAGAATTATGCTACACGATCACATTCAGGAACATTGTGAATATGGCGGTAATGATCAAACACACCGACGAGTAGTGTAGAGAAGCAATGAAGAGTCGGTGCATTGCGACGATTCCCGCAACTAGGTTATACCTCCCAGCTGGGAGAATGTTCATCGAGACAAGAGTCGAAGTAGATGACCCCTCTAAGGTGTCCATGCATTCTATAATAGTAGTCCGGCGGAGCTTCAATGTCTCGGAAGAAGAAGTCAGAGAACACTAGAGAGAGAGAAAGTCTAGCGGCGCTTCTCATCTATTAGGAGTCTAATTCTACTAGACCAATTAGACCCAGATTAGCAGGGAGGGCATGGAGATATGAGGGACAGATCCACTTTGGATTGGTGTGTTGTAAGAGGGAGACCTCCACACACACATATATGGGTGCAGTGGGAGGGGGGCTCCCAAGGAGGAGTCTTTCTCCTCTTCCACTTGGTGGAAGGAGACTCCCTAATATGTCCATTTTGCATCATGTTTTCCTACTGTTATTTATAATGATTTTGATCATTATTTCACTTTATGATGCAATTCTAATGCCTTTTCTCTCTTATTTTGCAAGATTTACATGGAGAGGGAAATTATCGGCACCTGGAATTCTGCACCTAAAAAGTCTACAATAGAGATAGCTATTCTACGGAGCTCCAAATGACGTGAAACTTCACGAAGATTTTGTATTGAACATATAAAAAAATACTAGAGCAAAGAAATACCAAAGGGGGCCAGGCAACATGGCGCATCCACCCCCTAGGCGCGCCCTGATGCCTTGTGGGGCCCACAGCTAGCCTCCAACCCCTTCTTCTTCTATATGAAGTCATTTTCCCTAAAATATTAAGGAGAGGACTTTTGGGACGAAGCGCCACCGCCTCGAGGTGGAACCTCGGCAGGAGCTCTTTGGCTCTCCGGCGAAGCGATTCCGTCGAGGATACTTCCCTCCGGGAGGGAGAAATCGAAGCCATCGACATCATCAACGATCCTCTCATCATGGGAGGACCAATATTCATCAACATCTTCACCAGCACCCTCTCATCTCAAACCCTAGTTCATCTCTTGTATTCAATTTTTGTCCCAAAACCTTAGATTGGTACATGTGGGTTGGTAGTAGTGTTGATTACATCTTGTAGTTGATGCTAGTTGGTTTATTTGGTGGAAGATTATATGTTCAGATCCTTAAGCATATTCAATAGACCTCTGATCTTGAACATGAATATATTTGTGATTAGTTACTTCTGTTCTTCAGGACAGAAGTCTTGTTATAAGTAATCATGTGAAGTTGGTATTCGTTCGATATTTTGATGATACGTATGTTGTTCTTCCTTTAGTGGTGTCATGTGAACGTCAACTACATGGCACTTTGCCATATTTGGGCCTAAGGGAAGGCATTGGTGAGTAATAAGTAGATGATGAGTCGCAAGAGTGACAGAAGGTTAAACCCTAGTTTATGCGTTATTCCGTAAGGGGTTGATTTGGATCCATATGTTTCATGCTATGATTAGATTTATCTTAATTCTTCTTTCGTAGTTGTGGATGCTTGCGAGAGGGGGCAATCATAAGAGGGCTGCTTGTTAAACTAAGAACAACACCCTAGCACTGGTCCACCCACATATCAAATTATTAAAGTAACGAACACGAATCAACTAAACATGATGAACATGACTAGACGATAATTCCCATGTGTCCTTGAGAACACTTTGCTTTATATAAGAGAACTTTCCGCTTTTCCTTTGCTATAAAAAGGATTGAGCCACCTTGCTGCACCTTTGTTACTATTGCTACTTGTTACTTGTTACAAATTACCTTGCTACATAACTATCTGTTACCGCTACTTTCAGTACTTGCGGAGAATACCTTGCTGAAAACTGCTTATCATTCCTTCTGCTCCTCATTGGGTTCAACATTCTTACTTATTGAAAGGACTACGATTGATCTGTTGGAAATATGCCCTAGAGGCAATAATAAAAGGATTATTATTATATTAGCTTGTTCATGATAATTGTCTTTTATTCATGCTATAATTGTGTTATCCAGAAATCGTAATACATGTGTGAATACATAGACCAATATGTCCCTCGTGAGCCTCTAGTTGACTAGCTCGTTGATCAACAGATAGTCATGGTTTCCTGACTATCGACATTGGATGTCATTGATAACGAGATCACATCATTAGGAGAATGATGTGATGGGCAAGACCCAATCCTAAGCATAGCACAAGATCGTGTAGTTCGTTTGCTAGAGCTTTTCCAATGTCAAGTATCTTTTCCTTAGACCATGAGATCGTGTAACTCCCGGACACCGTAGGAGTGCTTTGGGTGTACCAAACGTCACAACGTAACTGGGCGACTATAAAGGTATACTACGGGTATCTCCGAAAGTGTCTGTTGGGTTGACACGGATCGAGACTGGGATTTGTCACTCCGTATGACGGAGAGGTATCTCTGGGCCCACTCGGTAATGCATCATCATAATGAGCTCAAAGTGACCAAGTGTCTGGTCACGGGATCATGCATTACGGTAAGAGTAAAGTGACTTGCCGGTAACGAGATTGAACGAGGTATTGGGATACCGACGATCGAATCTCGGGCAAGTAACATACCGATTGACAAAGGGAATTGTATACGGGGTTGCTTGAATCCTCGACATCGTGGTTCATCCGATGAGATCATCGAGGAGCATGTGGGAGCCAACATGGGTATCCAAATCCCGCTGTTGGTTATTGACCGGAGAGCCGTCTCGGTCATGTCTACGTGTCTCCCGAACCCGTAGGGTCTACACACTTAAGGTTCGGTGACGCTAGGGTTGGTATGCAGCAAACCGAAAGTTGTTCGGAGTCCCGGATGAGATCCCGTACGTCACGAGGAGTTCTGGAGGTAAAGAATTATATATGGGAAGTTGAGTTTCGGCCATCGGGAAAGTTTCGGGGGTCACCGGTATTGTACCGGGACCACCGGAAGGGTCCCGGGGTCCACCGGGTGGGGCCACCTATCCCATAGGGCCCCATGGGCTGAAGTGGGAGGGGAACCAGCCCTTGGTGGTCTGGTGTGCCCCCCTTGGCCCCCCTGCGCCTAGGGTTGGGAACCCTAGGGGAGGGGGCGCCTCCACTTGCCTTGGGGGGCAAGGCACCCCCCTTGGCCGCCGCCCCCTAGGAGATCCCATCTCCTAGGGCCGGCGCCCCCCCTGGGGACCCTATATATAGAGGGGGAAGGGAGGGCAGCCGCACCCTTGCACTTGGCGCCTTCCTTCCCCCTTGCTACACCTCTCCCTCCCGCAGACGCTTGGCGAAGCCCTGCCGGGATCCCTGCTGCATCCACCACCACGCCGTCGTGCTGCTGGATCTTCATCAAACTCTCTTTCCCCCTTGCTGGATCAAGAAGGAGGAGACGTCACACTGACCGTACGTGTGTTGAACGCGGAGGTGCCGTCCGTTCGGTGCTAGGATCTCCGGTGATTTGGATCACGACGAGTACGACTCCCTCAACCCCGTTCCCTTGAACGCTTCCGCTCAATCTACAAGGGTATGTAGATGCACTACTCTCTCTCGTTGCTAGATGAACTCATAGATTGATCTTGGTGAAACCGTAGGAAATTTTTTATTTTCTGCAATGTTCCCCAACAGTGGCATCATGAGTTAGGTCTATGCGTAGTTCTCTTTGCACGAGTAGAACACAAATCTGTTGTGGGCGTAGATGTTGTCAACTTTCTTGCCACTACTTGTCTTATTTTGCTTCAGCGGTAGATGAAGCGGCCCGGACCGACCTTACACGTACGCTTACGTGAGACAGGTTCCACCGACTGACATGCACTAGTTGCATAAGGTGGCTAGCGGGTGTCTGTCTCTCCCACTTTAGTTGGAGCGGATTCGATGAAAAGGGTCCTTATGAAGGGTAAATAGAAGTTGACAAATCACGTTGTGGCTTTTTCGTAGGTAAGAAAACATTCTTGCTAGAACCCTATTGCAGCCACGTAAAAGATGCAACAACAATTAGAGGACGTCTAACTTGTTTTTGCAGCAATTGCTTTGTGATGTGATATGGCCAAAAGTTGTGATGAATGATGAATGATATATTGTGATGTATGAGATCATGTTCTTGTAATAGGAATCACGACTTGCATGTTGATGAGTATGACAACCGGCAGGAGCCATAGGAGTTGTCTTAATTATTGTATGACCTGCGTGTCAATGATTTTATGCCATGTAATTACTTTACTTTATTGCTAAATCGTTAGCCATAGTAGTAGAAGTAATAGTTGGCGAGCAACTTCATGGAGACACGATGATGGAGATCATGATGATGGAGATCATGGTGTCATGCCGGTGACGAAGATGATCATGGAGCCCTGAAGATGGAGATCAAAGGAGCTATATGATATTGGCCATATCATGTCACTACTATTTGATTGCATGTGATGTTTATCATGTTTTTGCATCTTGTTTACTTAGAACGACGGTAGTAAATAAGATGATCCCTCATAATAATTTCAAGAAAGTGTTCCCCCTAACTATGCGCCATTGCGACAGTTTGTTGTTTCGAAGCACCACGTGATGATCGGTGTGGATAGATTCTAACATTCACATACAACGGGTGTAAGACAGATTTACACATGCAAAACACTTAGGTTAACTTGACGAGCCTAGCATGTACAGACATGGCCTCGGAACACAGAGACCGAAAGGTCGAACATGAGTCGTATGGAAGATACGATCAACATGGAGATGTTCACCGATGATGACTAGTCCGTCTCACGTGATGATCGGACACGGCCTAGTCGACTCGGATCATGTAACACTTAGATGACTAGAGGGATGTCTAATCTGAGTGGGAGTTCATTAAATAATTTGATTAGATGAACTTAATTATCATGAACTTAGTCTAAAATCTTTGCAAAAATGTCTTGTAGATCAAATGGCCAACGCTCATGTCAACATGAACTTCAACGCGTTCCTAGAGAAAACCAAGCTGAAAGATGATGGCAACAACTATACGGACTGGGTCCGGAACCTGAGGATCATCCTCATAGCTGCCAAGAAACCATATGTCCTAGAAGGACCGCTAGGTGAAGCACCCATCCCAGAGAACCAAGACGTTATGAACGCTTGGCAGTCACGTGCTGATGATTACTCCCTCGTTCAGTGCGGCATGCTTTACAGCTTAGAACCGGGGCTCCAAAAGCGTTTTGAGCAACACGGAGCATATGAGATGTTCGAGGAGCTGAAAATGGTTTTCCAAGCTCACGCCCGGGTCGAGAGATATGAAGTCTCCGACAAGTTCTATAGTTGTAAGATGGAGGAAAATAGTTCTGTCAGTGAGCACATACTCAAAATGTCTGGGTTGCACAACCGCCTGTCCCAGCTGGACATTAACCTCCCGGACGAGGCGGTCATTGACAGAATCCTTCAGTCGCTCCCACCGAGCTACAAGAGCTTTGTGATGAACTACAATATGCAGGGGATGGTGAAAACTATTCCTGAAGTATTTTCAATGCTGAAGTCAGCAGAGGTAGAAATCAAAAAGGAACATCAAGTGTTGATGGTCAATAAAACCACCAAGTTCAAGAAAGGCAAGGGTAAGAAGAACTTCAAGAAGGACGGCAAGGATGTTGCCGCGCCCGGTAAGCCAGTTGCCGGGAAGAAGTCAAAGAATGGACCCAAGCCTGAGACTGAGTGCTTTTATTGCAAAGGGAAGGGTCACTGGAAGCGGAACTGCCCCAAATACTTAGCGGACAAGAAGGCCGGCAACACTAAAGGTATATGTGATATACATGTAATTGATGTGTACCTTACCAGTGCTCGTAGTAGCTCCTGGGTATTTGATACCGGTGCCGTTGCTCATATTTGTAACTCAAAGCAGGAGCTGCGGAATAAGCGGAGACTGGCGAAGGACGAGGTGACGATGCGCGTCGGGAATGGTTCCAAGGTCGATGTGATCGCCGTCGGCACGCTACCTCTACATTTACCTACGGGATTAGTTTTAAACCTCAATAATTGTTATTTAGTGCCAAGTTTGAGCATGAACATTGTATCTGGATCTCGTTTAATACGAGATGGCTACTCATTTAAATCCGAGAATAATGGTTGTTCTATTTGTATGAGAGATATGTTTTATGGTCATGCCCCAATGGCCAATGGTTTATTCTTAATGAATCTCGAACGTGATGTTACACATATTCATAGTGTGAATACCAAAAGATGTAAAGTTGATAACGATAGTCCCACATACTTGTGGCACTGCCGCCTTGGTCACATTGGTGTCAAGCGCATGAAGAAGCTCCATCCTGATGGACTTTTAGAGTCTCTCGATTATGAATCATTTGACACATGCGAAACATGCCTTATGGGCAAAATGACCAAGACTCCGTTCTCCGGAACAATGGAGCGAGCAACCAACTTATTGGAAATCATACATACTGATGTGTGCGGTCCAATGAGCGTTGAGGCTCGCGGAGGATATCATTATGTTCTCACTCTCACTGATGACTTAAGTAGATATGGGTATGTCTACTTGATGAAACACAAGTCTGAGACCTTTGAAAAGTTCAAGGAATTTCAGAATGAGGTAGAGAATCAACGTGACCGAAAGATAAAGTTCTTACGATCAGATCGTGGAGGAGAATATTTAAGTCACGAATTTGGTACACACTTAAGGAAATGTGGAATCGTTTCACAAACTCACGCCGCCTGGAACACCTCAGTGTAACGGTGTGTCCGAACGTCGTAATCGCACTCTATTGGATATGGTGCGATCTATGATGTCTCTTACCGATTTACCGCTATCATTTTGGGGATACGCTCTAGAGACAGCTACATTCACTTTAAATAGGGCTCCGTCTAAATCCGTTGAGACGACACCGTATGAATTATGGTTTGGGAAGAAACCTAAGCTGTCATTTCTAAAAGTTTGGGGATGCGATGCTTATGTCAAGAAACTTCAACCTGAAAAGCTCGAACCCAAGTCGGAAAAATGCGTCTTCATAGGATACCCTAAGGAAACCATTGGGTATACCTTCTACCTTAGATCCGAAGGCAAGATCTTTGTTGCCAAGAACGGATCCTTTCTGGAAAAAGAGTTTCTCTCGAAAGGAGTAAGTGGGAGGAAAGTAGAACTCGATGAAGTACTACCTCTTGAACCGGAAAGTAGTGCAGCTCAGGAAAATGTTCCTGTGGTGCCTACACCGACTGGAGAGGAAATTAATGATGATGATCAAGGTACTTTGGATCAAGTTGCTACTGAACTTCGTAGGTCCACAAGGACACGTTCCACACCAGAGTGGTATGGCAACCCTGTCCTGGAAATCATGTTGTTAGACAACGGTGAACCTTCGAACTATGAAGAAGCGATGGCAGATTCCAACAAATGGCTTGAAGCCATGCAATCCGAGATAGAATCCATGTATGAAAACAAAGTATGGACTTTGACAGACTTGCCCGATGATCGGCGAGCGATAGAAAACAAATGGATCTTTAAGAAGAAGACGGACGCGGATGGTAATGTTACCATCTATAAAGCTCGACTTGTTGCTAAGGGTTATCGACAAGTTCAAGGGGTTGACTACAATGAGACTTTCTCTCCCGTAGCGAAGCTGAAGTTCGTCCGAATCATGTTAGCAATTGCCGCATACTATGATTATGAGATATGGCAGATGGACGTCAAAACGGCATTCCTTAACGGCTATCTTAAGGAAGAACTGTATATGATGCAGCCGGAAGGTTTTGTCGATCCTAAGAATGCTAACAAGGTATGCAAGCTCCAGCGATCCATTTATGGGCTGGTGCAAGCATCTCGGAGTTGGAACATTCGCTTTGATGAGATGATCAAAGCGTTTGGGTTTATGCAGACTTATGGAGAAGCCTGCGTTTACAAGAAAGTGAGTGGGAGCTCTGTAGCATTTCTCATATTATATGTAGATGACATACTTCTTGATGGGAAATGATATAGAACTTTTGGATAGCATTAAGGCCTACTTGAATAAGTGTTTTTCAATGAAGGACCTTGGAGAAGCTGCTTACATATTAGGCATCAAGATCTATAGGGATAGATCGAGACGCCTCATAGGTCTTTCACAAAGCACATACCTTGATAAGATATTGAAGAAGTTCAATATGGATCAGTCCAAGAAAGGGTTCTTGCCTGTATTGCAAGGTGTGAGATTGAGCTCGGCTCAATGCCCGACCACGGCAGAAGATAAAGAAGAGATGAGTGTCATCCCCTATGCCTCAGCCATAGGATCTATTATGTATGCCATGCTGTGTACCAGACCTGATGTAAACCTTGCCGTAAGTTTGGTAGGAAGGTACCAAAGTAATCCCGGCAAGGAACACTGGACAGCGGTCAAGAATATCCTGAAGTACCTGAAAAGGACAAAGGACATGTTTCTCGTCTATGGAGGTGACGAAGAGCTCGTCGTAAAGGGTTACGTCGACGCTAGCTTCGACACAGATCTGGATGACTCTAAGTCACAAACCGGATACGTGTATATGTTGAATCGTGGAGCAGTAAGCTGGTGCAGTTGCAAGCAGAGCGTCGTGGTGGGATCTACATGTGAAGCAGAGTACATGGCAGCCTCGGAGGCAACACATGAAGCAATATGGATGAAGGAGTTCATCACTGACCTAGGAGTCATACCCAATGCGTCGGGGCCGATCACTCTCTTCTGTGACAACACTGGAGCTATTGCCCTTGCCAAGGAGCCCAGGTTTCACAAGAAGACCAGGCACATCAAGCATCGTTTCAACTCCATCCGTGAAAATGTTCAAGATGGAGACATAGATATTTGCAAAGTACATACGGATCTGAATGTCGCAGATCCGTTGACTAAACCTCTTCCACGAGCAAAACATGATCAACAACAGAACTCTATGGGTGTTCGATTCATCACAATGTAACTAGATTATTGACTCTAGTGCAAGTGGGAGACTGTTGGAAATATGCCCTAGAGGCAATAATAAAAGGATTATTATTATATTTCCTTGTTCATGATAATTGTATTTTATTCATGCTATAATTGTGTTATCTGGAAATCGTAATACATGTGTGAATACATAGACCAATATGTCCCTAGTGAGCCTCTAGTTGACTAGCTCGTTGATCAACATATAGTCATGGTTTCCTGACTATGGACATTGGATGTCATTGATAACGAGATCACATCATTAGGAGAATGATGTGATGGACAAGACCCAATCCTAAGCATAGCACAAGATCGCGTAGTTCGTTTGCTAGAGCTTTTCCAATGTCAAGTATCTTTTCCTTAGACCATGAGATCGTGTAACTCCCGGACACCATAAGAGTGCTTTGGGTGTACCAAACGTCACAACGTAACTGGGTGACTATAAAGGTATACTACGGGTATCTCCGAAAGTGTCTGTTGGATTGACACGGATCGAGACTGGGATTTGTCACTCCGTATGACAGAGAGGTATCTCTGGGCCCACTCGGTAATGCATCATCATAATGAGCTCAAAGTGACCAAGTGTCTGGTCACGGGATCATGCATTACGGTAAGAGTAAAGTGACTTGCCGGTAACGAGATTAAACGAGGTATTGGGATACCGACGACCGAATCTCCGGCAAGTAACATACCGATTGACAAAGGGAATTGTATACGGGGTTGCTTGAATCCTCGACATCGTGGTTCATCCGATGAGATCATCAAGGAGCACGTGGGAGCCAACATGGGTATCCAGATCCCGCTGTTGGTTATTGACCGGAGAGCCGTCTCGGTCATGTCTACGTGTCTCCCGAACCCGTAGGGTCTACATACTTAAGGTTCGGTGACACTAGGGTTGTAGAGATATTAGTATGCAGCAAACCGAAAGTTGATTGGAGTCCCGGATGAGATCCCGTACGTCACGAGGAGTTCCGGAATGGTCCGGAGGTAAAGAATTATATATGGGAAGTCGGGTTTCGGCCATCGGGAAAGTTTCGGGGGTCACCGGTATTGTACCGGGACCACCGGAAGGGTCCCGGGACCACCGGAAGGGTCCCGGGGGTCCACCGGGTGGGGCCACCTATCCCGGAGGGCCCCATGGGCTGAAGTGGGAGGGGAACCAGCCCCTGGTAGCCTGGTGCGCCCCCCTGCCCCCCTGCGCCTAGGGTTGGGAACCCTAGGGCAGGGGGCGCCTCCACTTGCCTTGGGGGGCAAGCCACCCCCCTAGGAGATCCCATCTCCTAGGGATGGCGCCCCCCTGGGGACCCTATATATAGAGGGGGGGGGAGGGAGGAGCAGCCGCACCCTTGCACTTGGCGCCTCCCTTCCCCCTTGCTACACCTCTCCCTCCCGTAGACGCTTGGCGAAGCCCTGCCGGGATCCCTGCTGCATCCACCACCACGCCGTCGTGCTGCTGGATCTTCATCAACCTCTCTTTCCCCCTTGCTGGATCAAGAAGGAGGAGACGTCACGCTGACCGTACTTGTGTTGAACACGGAGGTGCCGTTCGTTCGGCGCTAGGATCTCCGGTGATTTGGATCACGACGAGTACGACTCCCTCAACCCCGTTCCCTTGAACGCTTCCGCTCGATCTACAAGGGTATGTAGATGCACTCCTCTCTCTCATTGCTAGATGAACTCATAGATTGATCTTGGTGAAACCGTAGGAATTTTTTTTATTTTCTGCAACGTTCCCCAACATGATCCCCTATACTTGCGGGTCATCAAGACTCTTTTCTGGCACCGTCGCCGGAGAGTGAAGTGCCTTTGGTAAGGAAACATTTTTATTACATGCTGAAATTTATTGTCACTTGTCAATGTGGAGAATACTCTTTTGAGGGGCTTGTTTCAGATATCTTCACCTTGTCCAGAAGCAATAGGATTTGCCCTTCAACCTACTAAAAATATTTATTATGAGATTCCTTCGGGTATGCTAGATAAACTGCTAGCTAATATTTATGCAAGAGATGGAACAATACATCCTGATATGCACATAATATATATAGATGAAATTTGTGGATTGTTTAAGCTTGCAGGTTTATCGAGGATAGATTAAGAAGCAAGTATTCCCTTTATCTTTGGGGAAAAATCATTACATGGTATAGGCTATTGAATGATATTGGATCATGGGACTTGAACCAGTTGAAGCTGAAATTTCACCAAAAGTTTTATCCTATGCATTTGGGTCATCGTGATCGAAATTATATATATATATATATAATTTTTGACCTCGTGAATGAGAAAGTATCACTCGAGCTTGGGGGAGGTTTAAATATACGAAAGTGCAACTAATCCCCCGGTGGTTTTGGTAATTCATAAAAACATATAGCTCATTGAACTAATATCCATTCAAGTTGAATATTTCAGAAAGTTCAATGATTGGCATGGCATGGACTAGAGATGTGGACCCCTCAAAATGCTAAGGACAAAGATTGGCAAAGGCTCAAGACTCTTCATTTTCATTTTAGTGATCCAAGATCACATTGAGTCCATATGAAAGCCAATACTATTAAAAGGGGATGCGGTGTTGCTTAATGGTCTACTTGCTCAAAGTGCTTAGTGATATTGCTCCAAAACCCTCAACCACTTTCTCATTTCCACATATGTCCGAAATATAAAGTCAAACTCGGCCCCACCGATTTGATCTATCTGGGGCCACCGAGTTCATTTGACATAGCCACAGCCAGAAACCCTAATTAATTCGGTCTCACCAATACGGCTCTCGGTCTCACCGAGATGGCTTTGCAAACTCTCTGTTTCCCTTCGTAACATTTTGGTCTCACCAAAATGAGTGAGCTGTCCCACCGAGTTCGCATTGCAAACCCTCTGTTTCCCTTTCGTAACATTATGGTCTCACTGAAATGAGCGATCGGTCCCACCGAGTTTGCTTGACCAAGTCTCTGTTTGCTCATTACTGAAATCGATCTCACTGAGTTTATGTGACCAGTCTCACCGAGATGAGGTTTTGCCCTAGCCCTAGTACATCAGTCCCACTGAGTTGATCTCATCGGTCCCATCAAGATTCCTAACGTTCACATTTTGAACTAAATCGGTCTCACCGAGTTCTTTTATTCGGTCTGACCGAGTTGGGTCAAATGTGTGTAACGGTTGGATTTTGTGTGGAGGCTATATATACCCCTCCACCCCCTTCTCCATTAGATAGAGAGCCATCAGAATGTGCCTACACTTCCACTACTCATTTTCTGAGAGAGAACCACCTACTCATGTGTTGAGACCAAGAAATTCCAATCCAACCACAAGAATCTTGATCTCTAGCCTTCCCTAAGTTGCTTTCCACTCAAATCATCTTTCCACCATAGCCAAATCTATGAGAGAGGGTTGAGTGTTGGGGAGACTATCATTTGAAGCACAAGAGCAAGGAGCTCATCATCAACACACCATCTATTACCTTTTGTTGAGTGGTGTCTCCTAGATTGGTTAGGTGTCACTTGGGAGCCTCCGTCAAGATTGCGGAGTTGAACCAAGGATTTCGTAAGGGCAAGGAGATTGCCTACTTCGTGAAGATCTACCCAAGTGAGGCAAGTCCTTCGTGGGCGATGGCCATGGTGGGATAGACAAGGTTGCTTCTTTGTGGACCCTTCGTGGGTGGAGCCCTCCGTGGACTCGCGCAACCGTTACCCTTCATGGGTTGAAGTATCCATGCAATGTTTTACTTTCCGTTGCTACACTCTTAGAATTGCATGTGTAGGTTGATTGCTTGACTTGTGCTAAGTTGCTAAAATTTGCCAAGACTTAAAATTGGGAAAAGGCTAGATTTTTATTTTGTCAGGTAGTCTAATCACCCCCCTCTAGACCTACTTTTGATCCTACAAGTGGTATAAGAGCTTTGGTCTCCATTTGCCTTGATTTCCATAGATTTTGGTGATCATATCCTTGGTTTGACAACCTAGGAGAGCATGGCGTCTAGCAAGGGAAATTACCACCGTAGAGGTCCTTACTTTGATGGTACTAATTTTGCTAGTTGGAAGCATAAGATGAAAATGCATATTCTTGGTCATAACCTTGTTGTTTGGGCTATTGTGTGTATTGGTTTGCAAGGTGAATACTTCGAGGATGGAAGAGAACCGAATCGTGAAGCAACTGCAGAAGAATTGAAGATGTTGCAATACAATGCACAAGCTTGCGATATTCTCTTCAGCGGATTGTGCCTCGAAGAATTCAACAAAAGCAGCCATCTTGAGAATGCAAAGGAAATTTGGGATACATTGGATGATATGCACGAAGGTACCGAGTCCATGAAGGAATCCAAATTGGATGTGCTTCAAAGTCAATTTGACAAGTTCAAAATGAAGGATGGTGAAGGAGTTGCTGAAATGTACTCTAGGCTTGCTCTCATCACAAATGAGATTGCCGGCTTAGGAAGCGAAGAGATGACCGACAGATTCATCATCAAGAAGATCCTAAGAGCCTTGGATGGAAAACATGATACTATGTGCACCTTGATCCAAATGATGCCCAATTACAAAGATCTCAAGCCAACAGAAGTTATTGGGAGAATTTTTGCTCATGAGATGTCACTTAAGGATAAGGAAGAGCTTCACAACAAGTCTAGTGGTGCTTATAAAACTTAATGTGATGCTCTTACCACATCAAGTGAAAAACAAGTCTTCAATGAAGAATTGAGCTTAATGGTGAAGAACTTCAACAAGCTCTACAAGAATAGAAGCAAAGAGAGAAGCTCCAAGTTAAGGTCCTACAATGACAAAAGATCTTCTAGTCGTGATTGAAATTGCTACAATTGTGGAAGGCCCGAACACTACTCCAATGAGTGTATGGCTCCCCACAAAAGAAGATAAGACTCACCTAAAAGGAGAAGCAAAAGAGATGAATCACCTCCAAGAGAGAGAAGGAGTAGAGATGATCGTTATGAATGAAGACCTTCTCATAGGAGCAAGGATTCAGAAAGGAAGGACAAGTCATCAAAGAGATACACAAGACAAAGACATCAAGCTCATGTTAGTGAATGGGTATCCGGTTCCGACTCCGATAACTACTTTGAGAGAAGTTATCACTCTGACTCTGAATATACTCAATATGAAGGTGTTGCCGGTCTCGCACTTGTGTCATCCAACTCCTACGAGATATTTGACTTACCAAATGAAGGAATTGGATGATGCTTCATGGCTAAAGGCCCTAAGGTATCACATCCCGAGTATATTGATTTCAATAGTGATGAAGATGATTTGCTAGGTGATGATGATTTGCTTGTTGATAATACTAGTGATGAAAACTATGATGAAATTGTTATTGATCATGCTAATCAAGATGAAACGAATGACAATGATAAGAAGGAGATTGAGCGTCTAACTAAAGAACTAAACACTCTTAAGTTAGCTCATGAAGCTACTTTGGAGGATCATCGAGAGCTTTTAAAAACTCATAAGAAGCTATGATTTTAAAAGCTCAATTTAGAGCAAGTGCATGGGTTCTTAAAAGCAATCAATGATGATCTTCGAAAGAAAAGTTCTTCTTGCATTGCCAAGCATTTACTCTTGTCTACTTACATGCCACAAGTAAAATCTAGCAACAAGAGCAAGAAAGATTCTTCTTCTAGTAGTAACAATAATCATGCTAAATCCAATATGGTTCCTTTTAGTAGTTCTCTTAATTACACTAATGATTCTCTTAGCCAAGTTACACTTGAGCAAGAAAATAGCTTATTGAAAGGAATTATAGAAAAAGGTGTTTACAAGAGCCTTGCTAGAAGTAAGCAATTTGAGGAAATTGTACGCAAGCAAGGAATACACCGGAAGAATCAAGGTGTTGGTTTTGAACGGAAGTTCAATGCCAATGGAGTTGACTGGGAAGAAGATCAATACCCAAGATGAAGTTTGTTCCTCAACAAGAGAAGTATGACACTACTTCCTTCAAAGGAACACAAGCTCAAGATGATCTTCCACCATAAGACCATAAGCTAAAAGTCAAGGACAAGCTTCACGAGGAGATTAATGCATTTGAAGAAGCTCCCAAGGCCTTGGTCAAGTGGGTTCCCAAGACTACATCAAGTTCTACTACAACTCCAAGGATTCCCATCAAGTTGATGTGGATCCCAAAGAGAAGAACTAGAGAGTTCTTGAGGGTGACTCCGCCAACATACTTCACTCATATTCCTTTTGGCAAGGACAAGTGCAATCAACTTCCATATCTTGCACTAGTTCAAGGAGTCACAAACCCTCTTGTTGGTAAGTCAAGGGACACGGTAACCAAATGTTTCCATGGACATCATCATATGTGTACATCACTCTATGTCTATGGATATCCTTGTTGTTCCTTGTGGGACTAACCCATGTAGGTATTGAAAGTGCAACTAACTCTAATGGATTGATCCAAAAGATCTATATTAACATTGATCATCCACATCTTCAACATCTACACGAAGTCATCATCGACAAAACCCAAGGTTAGTTCATCCCTCTAAGGGTGGATATCACATCTAGGGGGAGCTTTACTCTAAGAATTGAGCTAATGCAACTCTAATGGTGTGAACACAACAATGCTTTATGTAAAAGTGGTAACCCCACTTGTGCTTAAACGATGAGTATGACCTATGGTCAAATGTTCTCATTTGACTCCTAAGTCAATATACTCATATATAGATGACCTAGTCATCTCCAATTGGTTGATAGATGCTAGAGTGTTTGTGCATGCTTTGCCCCATATTTCATTTTCTATCTTATTGTGTGAGCATGTTGGTTGCATAATTTTCCCCATTCGAGGACATCCATTTTGTTGCTTTGAGTGTTTGGTTTTTCTTTTTGCCAAATGGATGGACAAGAATGCCTAAGTACTCCCTCTAGCTATGCTTTTCTCGTCTCAAACTCTTTTCATGCTACATCACAAAGCTTGAACAAGTCGAATTTGGACCCTCCGAGTGAGGAGCACTAGGAGCCACCGATCCGTTAAGGGCTTAAACTTCCAAAACCTCTTAATGCATCTCAGTCAGACCGATTCATCATACTCGATCTCACCAAAATCATTAGGTTATTCTAGGTTTTCACCTCGGTGTAACCGATTAGAACATTTTGGTCACACCGAGTTGCAGTAACTGCTCACAGTTTTGCATATCGGTGCCACCGAACCATTGCACTCGGTCACACCGATAGTGACTGGGTATATATATATCTGGGGGTTGAAATTTTGGGAATCACTCCAAACTCTTCATTTGCGCCTCCCAGCTCTGCCGCCCCCTTGGTCTCCGGATCGTCGCCAGTGTCCTACTACCGCTGGACTCCATTGCCATTAACGGAAATCTCACCGCCTTGTCGCCATAGTAAGTTCGTCACCAAGTTAGGGTACGAACTCGATTTCTTTGTGCATTCCTTTTTCTGATTCTTGCACAGAGATTGCTACCATTGTTCTAACCATGCATGAGATCAATCTATCCTCCGAAAAGTTCCTTTAGATTAGATTTGATGCAAACACTTAGGGTTAGGTTTCCGCTGAACTCATCTCGGACCGACCGATCTGAGGATCTTGGTCTCACCAATTTGGCTCAGGCCATTGCACAAGTACAACTCGGTATGACCGAAGCGTACGAATCGGGGTGATCAAAATCACTCACTTTGTGAAAACCTAGCATCTCGGAGTCACCGAACTCATTTCGGTCTGACCGAAATTGCATGTTTAGACTCTGCAGTTGCTTCAGGTCACCGAGTTAAGCAAATCGGTACCTTTGAAATGCTTTCTGCAGAAAACCAAAATTAAGTTTTTGACTCAACCTTTTTGAAAATAGCTGTGCTTTGTGATGCTCATCCACTCTACCTATACCTATCTATTCACAGGGACAGTTTCAAAGATGTCTGATTGTAGTGACAGTCAGAACAGGTCAGAGGAGCAAGTGAACCTTAGTGAGGGCACTAGTCCCTCCAATAGCAGCTATGATGAAGGAAGCAGAAGCACCCCAAGCAACTTGCCTAAGGCCACTACTAGGCAAAGGAAGAAAAAACCAAAGATTCATAGAATGAGGACTTTGAAGTTGATGACCTCAAAGAAGAAAGTGCTCAAGAAGGAGTATGGTGCTGCTGCTGCCACCAAGCCTAGCATGAGGAACAAAGCTCCTGCCAAGAGAGTTCCATGTCCAAAGCCAGGGCCTCCACTCAGGAAAATATGGAGTTCACTCTTGAACCAAGAGAGGAAGAGGCTGCTGGAGGAAAGAAGAGGAAGGAAAGAGTCAAGAAGACTATGGCCAAAGTCATTGGCAAGCCTTCTAGGGTCAGAGATTCTGAAGAAGAGGAGGAGGAAGAGGCTGCTGCACCTCCTGCAAAGACCCAAAAGCTCATGGGGGATGCCATTAGGTTTGGGACTACTCCATCTAAGCCCAAGACAGCCCCCAAGCCTGCTGCTCAAGCATCAAAAGCTTCTGCACCCGATAGATCCACCAGGAACATCCCTGCTGCTAAGAAGAACAAGGCCCCAGTGCCAAAAGTTCAAGAGGAAGAAGAACATCAAGTGCTCAGAAAGCTGAAGCTAAAAATTCATGATCATAGTGATGATCACCCCATTGTTGAAAACATGAAGGACAGAAAAGATGCAGGTCTGAGATTATGGAGATGGTCTGATCCCTATGCTATCAGGAGAAGGACTGCTGTTGACTATCGTTTGCACACCAAGGAACAACATGACTTCTATGAAACAGTGTCTCTAGACAAGAAACCCATTGTGTGTGACATGAGATGGGTGGATTGGACTTACATTGATGACAATGAAGATTACTTCCTAGGAGTGCATGAGAGCCTCAGGATGAATGAGGTTGACAGATTTGTTGGACAAAAATTGACAAAGTGGAATGATGAGATGATAATGCAATTCTACTCCACTGCTCATTTCTATTCAGATGGCAAGATAGTCTGGATGACTGAAGGAACCAGGTATCAGTCAACAATTGCTGAGTGGACCAAGTTGATCAATGCCCCTGCTGAAGATGAAAATGATATAGATGTGTATGCCAAGCCCAGGAAAGACCATAAGTCCATGGCAAGTACAAGGGGATTCCTGATAAGGCTTTGGAGACTCACAAGTTTGGATCCATCTATTATCTTCTCTCTGGCTTGACCACCATCAACACCATCTTAAGGCACACATTGTTGCCCAAGTCAGGAGATCATAGGATGATGCATGGCCATTCAATCAACTTGCTTCACTTGTTTGATGTGCAACAAAAGTTCAAGGTAATGAGTCTCATTGTTGAAACTATGAAGAGAACTACAGCTGATCAAAAGAGATCATGTGGATATGCCCCTCACATTCAGATGCTTATCAACTCCAAGATGGGGACAGGGACATATCTTCTTAAGAAAGAGCATCTTCCCCTGAGGATAGAATTTGAGGACAAATGGGGTTGTCATGGATGCATCTCATCCAAAATGTGTAGAAGCCTAGGAGAAGAGAGTGAAAGCAAAGGCTGCAAAAGCAGCAAAACAAGCTAGTGCTCCAGATGCTTCACAAGTGATGCTCAAGACCAAGCAGGATCAACTCAGTTATCTGCTTGAGGCTACTATGAGGATTGAGAAAGGATTGGCCACCCTGACTCAAAATCATGAGAGTCTTGAGAGGATCATTGATACAAAATTCCATGATCTAGATGTGAAGGTCACAGAGATCCAATCAATTGTGGAGAGACTCCAGGGAGAGCTTGAAGAAAGGAGTGATAGACCAACCACATATGCTTTTCAGCAAGTGCCAAGGGCACAAAGGTCTTCAGTTGTGCCAGTTGCCAGTGATACCAGGACTACATTGCCAACACCTGCAGCAACCGCCTCAGTAATACCTCCAGTTTCAACTCCTCCAACTCCACATACATCAACTAAAGTTTTTGTAGATGGACTCCTCTCCACACCATCTACTCACACTGGAGCAACCAGCCAGAAGACATCTTCAGGAGCTCCCAGAGATCGTGCCTAGAGTGTCGCATAACACTGTGCATTTTCAAGCTTTTTGGTAACTTGTTGCCAAAGGGGGAGAAAGTGTATAGATCATTGGTTTTCTTTACATTTGTGCCCCTGGTTCCTTAGCTCTACTCATTCATCCCCATGCTCTTAACGTTTGCTCACTTTTCCCCACTCCCTTGCCCAAAACCCTTAGAACAGGTCAGAATGGACGTCACCGTCGGGTCAGTGCTTTGACTGTTAACTCTGATAAGTGGGTCGAGTTGGGCGTGAAGCTGTTCGACCGTTGGGCCATGGTTTCGTTGGGTCGTCCCTTGCATTAAACGCATGCGCGCGCCGCCATGAGAGAAGCTTGCTATGCTTGCACCCAACAAGCCTGCCTGCATGCATCGATTCGCGCCGCCACGATGCACTGATTGACCCTGCATGCGCCGACCGAGCCTGCATGCACTGATGCATGTTGCCATGATGCACTGACCAAGCCGCATTCGTGCACGCCAGCCGCCATGGATGCAGCGACGGTCGCTGCCGCTAGTTCCTCTCTTCTCGCACGCTTGTCTCTTTGATTTAGAGCATCGTTTTTACAATCAGTTGCAGCATTTTCGATCCACTCGCATCTGCACCTGTTTTGCTATGACAAATAAATTGAACAAATATGTTGTGGCTGCATGCACTAGCTAGGTGGCTACATATTTGTGTGTAAAAAAAGAAGGGTTCGTTGTGGCTGCATGCACTAGGTGGTTACTAACAAAGCGAGCTCTCTAAGGAAACAATCAACAAACATGTAGATAGGGCCAACAAGCCCATAGCACGATCACATAGTTGAAACTAGGAAGAACTTCATAATAGAATAGATAGAAAACTTAATAATAGAACTTGATAAAAGGGCCAACAAGCCCATAGCATCTCCAACATAGTTCAATTACAACTTGACATAACATAGACTTAAAAAATATATAGAGGGTTTAGAACCCTAGACGCCGCCTTCTGCACCTCGCTCCTCCTCCGGGCGCCCTTCACTGCTTCTCGGGGGCGTTGTCAATGGGATACGGAAGAGTGTGCATGCGTGACGCAGTGGGGAAGATGTTGGTGTACTCCGTGAACATGTTGTGGGTGGTGAAAGCGATGAACTCGCAGCCACACCAAAATACCCGGCCGAGGAGGTAGAAGGCGTCGAATGTGTTGGTGAAGTGGGCAAGGAGAGCAACCACCGCCCGTTTTGGATGACCTCCTCAACACGGAACATCCTTGGAGATCCCCGCGGGAGGTGGTGGTAGCCGCACGCGAGGAAGAACTCAGTGAAGTTCCTTGCAGTACTCCACATTGATATCACCCACACATGTGGTGTGCGCTCAACGTACACGCCAGGAGGGTAGAGCCTCTCCGGCATGGTGGGTGGGAAGTGGTAGGTTGGTCAGGTGTACTGCATGGCTGAGGATGCATTAGAAGAAGGAGAAGTGGTCAAAGGGCAAGAAGGGCAGATGGCAGAGAGGATGGGAGATGGATGAGGGATGGCATAGGCAGAGGGTGGCTTAAATAGCCGTAGTGCTGCGTGTTATTTGGCCGTGGCAATAACGGGGTCAAATGTGTTCTAACCCATCGCAACATCGGGAGTGTACACGCGTGGGAAAAGATGGTTTGAAAAAGAAGAAGAAAAAGAAGCTAATTGCACGCGTGGGAATCCGTGGTCATATATATTATAGGCCCTATATTATATGAACAAAAAGAGACAATTTTTGAACAAAATTTTGGTCATTTTGCATTTGTATAGAACAAAAATAACAGATCCAGCATGTTCACAAAAAATAGAACAAACGATGCAAAAATACAGAGCCAACACATTCACAAAAAACAGAGCAAACGATGCAAAAAAACCGATGTAATTCGACGGCCCAACCAGAGCTTGGTTTCCTTTTGGGCATGTAGGATCAGAAGTATGTCTAGAGGGGGGGAGGTGATTAGACTACTTGACCAATTAAAAACTTAACCTTTTCCCAATTTTAGTCTTTGGCAGATTTTAGCTATCTTAGCAAAAGTCAAGCAATCTTCAAACAATTCAAGCAAGCATGCAAAGAGTATATGAGCAGCGGAAAGTAAAGCATGCAACTTGCAAGAATGTAAAGGGGAAGGGTTTGGAGAATTCAAACGCAATTTGGAGACACGGTGATTTTTGAGCCGTGGTTCTGATAGGTGGTGCTATCGCACATCCACATTGATGGAGACTTCAACCCACGAAGGGTAACGGTTGCGCGAGTCCACGGAGGGTTCTACCCACGAAGGGTCCATGAAGAAGCAACCTTGTCTATCCCACCATGGCCGTCGCCCACGAAGGACTTGCCTCACTAGCAGTAGATCTTCACGAAATAGGCGATCTCCTTGCCCTTACAAACTCCTTGGTTCAACTCCACAATCTTGTCGGAGGCTCCCAAGTGACACCTAGCCAATCTAGGAGACACCACTCTCCAAGAAGTAACAAATGGTGTGTTGATGATGAACTCCTTGCTCTTGTGCTTCAAATGATAGTCTCCCCAACACTCAACTCTCTCTCACAGGATTTGGATTTGGTGGAAAGAAGATTTGAGTGGAAAGCAACTTGGGGAAGGCTAGAGATCAAGATTCATATGGTAGGAATGGAATATCTTGGCCTCAACACATGAGTAGGTGGTTCTCTCTCAGAAATGGTAAGTTGGAACTGTAGGTTCGTTCTGATGGCTCTCTCCACGAATGAAGAGGAGGTGGAGGGGTATATATAGCCTCCACACAAAATCTAACCGTTACACGCAATTTACCAATCTCGATGGGACCGAATCAACAAACTCGGTCAGACCGATTCAGTAAACCTAGTGACAATTAGGATTTTCGGTGGGACCGACATGCAACTCGGTAGGACCGATATGGTTAGGGTTAGGGCATAACGTAATCTCGGTGAGACAGATTACACAAAATCGGTGAGACCAATTTTGGTAATAAGCTAACCAGAGAGTTGGTCAGGTAAACTCGATGGGACCGGTTCGCTCATTTCGGCGGGACCGAAATGTTACGAAAAGGAAACAGAGAGTTTACATTGCAATCTCGGTGGGACCGATCGCTCACTTCGGTGGTACCGAAACGTTATGAAGGGAAATAGAGAGATTACAATCCAGTCTCGGTGAGATCGAGATCCCTATCGGTGAGACCGATTTGCCTAGGGTTTGTGGTAGTGGCTGTGACATCTGATCTCGGTGCCGCCGGATAGAAAGAATCGGTGGGGCTGAGTTTGACTTTAGGTTTAGGTCATATGTGGATATGAGAAAGGTAGTTGAGGGTTTTGGAGCATATCACTAAGCACTGTGGAGCAAGAAACTCATTAAACAACACCTCATCCCTCCTTGATAGTATTGGCTTTTCCTATAGACTCAGTGTGATCTTGGATCACTAAAATATAAAATGTAGAGTCTTGAGCTTTTGAGCTTGAGCCAATCCTTTTATCCTTAGTATTTTGAGGGATCCACTTTCCTCATCCATGCTATGCCATTCATTGAGCTTTCCTGAAATATTCATCTTGGAATGATGTTAGCTCAATGAGCTATATGTTGTTAGGAATTACCAGAACCACCTAGGGATAGTTGCACTTTCAATCTCCCCCTTTTTGGTAATTGATGACAACATATAGATAAAGCTTCGACAAATAATAATAAGAGTGAAAAACATTTTCACTTTGAGAAGTATGTGATAAGCAAGAGCTCCCCCTAAATTTGTGCATAGTTTAAGATTTGCTTTGGACTGCAAATGCACAAGGAGTTAGGCTCATGGGTTACTATTCCATGTCACATACATCTTGGTGGAGCGCTCAAAATGATAATATTTAAAATACATTCACTCATCACCAAGCAAAGTGAATGATCATATAGAGATAAAAGGAATATTGTCATCCAACAAGCATTAAAGTAGCATATGATCAAACACATGATCATCATTGTATCACACAGACAATAAAGTAGTATCTCAAGCAAGCAAAAGCAAATAAAGTTCAACCACAAAGACAAGATAGAACAAAAGCAAACACTCTCTCTCGAAGCCTATGATCTATACATTTTTCTCCCCCTTTGGCAACAAGTTACCAAAAAGTTCCTAGAAAATGCATAGTTCTATATCATCTCTCAGGCTTGGTCTTCAGGTTGTGGTGTTGAGATGGCTCCTTGGACGAAGACTTCAGTTGATGTGGATGGAGCTGGAGGAGTTGGTGCTGGAGCTGGTTGCACTAGAGTTGTAGCAGGTGCAGATGATGTGGCTCTGGTGTCTGTCACTGGCACTACAACTGATCTCTGAGCTCTAGGCACTCTGGCAAATGCATCATTGGTTGTCTTGCCCTTCCTCTTCTGCATATCATCCTGAAGCTGCTCCACAACAGACTGGACCTCAGTTACTTTCACATCTAAGTCATAGAACTTTTGTTCCATGATTCTTTCCAGGCTCTCCTGGTTTTGAGTTAGGGTGGCCAACCCTTTCTCAATCCTCAGTGTGGATGGTATCAAGTAACCAAGTTTGTCTTGTTTGCTCTTCAAAAAGTACTCAGATGCCTCATCAATTGTTGGCATCTTGGCAGCCTTCTCCTTCTTTGCCTTCTCCTTCTTCTCTTGTGCTTGCACTGAAGACGGTTCATTTTCATTCATGACTACTTGGTTGTCCTCAAAATATGGATAGATAGCAAAGTGTTCCTTGTCCAACAAGTATGTGCCTGTGACCATCTTAGAGTTTATCAGCTCCTGGATCTGTGGGGCATACCCACAACTTCTCTTCTGGTCTGCTCCTGTCCTCTTGATAGTCTGAACTATGAGGCTCATGACCTTGAACTTCTGTGGCACATCAAATATGTGTAGCAAGTTTATTGCATGGCCTCTGATCATGTTGTGGTCACCTGACTTGGGCAAGAGAGTGTGCCTTAGGATCCAGTTGATCATTGGCAGTCCTGACAGAAGGAAATGGACAAACCCAAACTTGTGAGTCTCAAGAGCTTTAAATGGGATCTCCTTGTACATGTGTGCCATTGAGTTGTGATCCATTTTCTTCTTGGAATAGACATCCAAGTCATCAGCTTTCTCCTCTGGTGCATTGACCAGTTTTGCCCATTCTTCAATTGTGGACTGGTACCTTGTACCTTCAGACATCCAAACTATTCTGCCATCAGGATAAAAGTGAGCTGTGGAGTAGAATTGCATGATGAGCTCATCATTCCACTTTGTGAACTTCTGTCCAACAAAGTCATCAACTCCACATCCCTTGAAGCTGTCAAACACACCTGGGTAGTGTTCCTCATTCTCCTTCATGTATTTCTAGTCCACCCACCTCATGTCACGAACAATTGGTTTCTTGTCCAGAAGCACAGTCTCATAGAAATCCCGCTGTTCCTTAGTGTGGAACCTGTAGTCAACAACAATCCTTCTCCTGATTGCATAAGGATCAGACAATCTCCACTGTCTGAGTCTAGCATCCTTCCTCAGCTTCATGTTTTCAGCCACTGGATGAGCATCATTGTGGTCTGGAATCTTTGGCTTCAACTTTCTCAAGATATGCTCTTCATCATCTTCCTCTTCAGCAACAACTTCAGGCACTGGGGCCTTGTTCTTCTCAGCAGCTGGTATGTTTCTGGTGTTCCTCTTAGGTGCAGTCTTGGGCTTCGAGGCAGCTTTGGGTGCTTCTTTGGGCTTTGATGATGCAACCCCTGTCCTAATAGCATCACCCATAAGCTTTTGTGCCTTGGGTGCTGGAGCAGCAGCTTCTTCTTCCTCTTCCTCTTCCATCATGGAAGGCTGTGCAACAACTCTGGCCATGGTCTTCTTGACCCTTTCCTTCCTCTTCTTCCCTTCTGCAGCAGCCTCTTTGGGATCAGATTTCTCAGGTTCTTGAGTTGAAGCTCTGACTTTCAGCACTAGTGTCCTCTTGGCAGGGAACTTCCTTTTTAGACCTGGCTTGGTGGCTGCAGCTGAGCCATATTCCTTCTTGAGCACTATCTTCTTGGAAGTGGCCTCATCCTCAGCTGCCACATAGTCTTCATCCTCAAAGTCTGAAGTTCTCTTCCTTCTGGCCCTGGTGGCAGCTTTGGGCAAGTTGCTTGGGGTGCTCCTGCTGCCCTCATCTGAGGAACTAGAGGGACTAGTGCCCTCACTCATCTGAATCTGCTCCTCTGGCTGGTTCTGGCTGTCACTTTGATCAGACATGCTGCAAACACTGACTGGTGACCCTGTGAATAGATGTAGATGAGATAGAATGGATGAGCATCACAAAATACATAGGTTTTTGCAAGAGAATGATTCAAAAACTTACTTTTAGTTTTCCACAGAAAGCATTTCGGATCAACCGATTTGCAAACTTGGTGATACCGAAGCAGCTTTTGGAACCTAAACTAGTGAACTCAGTCAGACCGAGTCACAGTTTGATGGCACCGAGACTGCTAGGGTTTCACAAAGTCCTGAACTCGGTCACACCAATTTGCAATTCTCGGTTAGACCGAGAATCACTTGTGCAATAGCTTTAGCCGAATCGGTGGAACCGAGTTCTTCAACTCGGTGGGTCTGAGATGGTTTCGGCGGAAACCTAACCCTAAATTTTCAATTCACATATAATCTATGGATTGTTTTGACTGGATAAAATCGTTTCAATCGTGGCAAGAATCATGATGAACACAATGTGCTAGGAATTGGACAGGGATAGCACTGTGATCGAGTCCATACCCTAGTTTGGCGATGAACTTGCTACAGCGACAACGGTGAGGTTGAATTTCGTTGACGGCGGCGGAGACCAGCGACTGGAGGCAGCTGGCGGCGAGCACGACGATCCGGAGACCCTGGAGGCAGAGCGAGCTATGCGCGGGCGAAGGGGTTTGGAGAAAGTTTCCAAATTTTTGCTCGTGAGTATATATAGCCCGACCCTGTCGGTGTGACCGAGTGGAACAACTCGGTGGCACCGAGATGCATAACTGTTGACAGGTACAGCAACTCGGTGAGACCAAAAAGTTCAAATCAGTTGGACGGAGATTGAAAATCTAGATCGACTTAGTGATCTCGGTATGACCGAAATGGAAGAATCGGTCAGACCGAAATGCACAAAGAAGTTTTGGAAGTTTAAGTCTATGACGAATCGGGGACTCCAAGTGCTCCTCACACAGAGTGGTTCGAATCTGACTTGATCAAATTTTGTGATGTAGCATGAATAGAGTTTGAGACAAGAAAAACATAGATAGCTAGAGAATGTTCTTAGGCATTCTTGTTCATCCACTTGGCAAAAGAAAAAGAAGCCAATCAATCAAAGCAACAAGTGGATGTCCTCGAATGAGTTAAATATGCAACCAACATGCTCACACAATAAAATGACAAATGAAATATGTGACAAAGCATGCACAACCAATTCTAGCATCTATCAAACAATTGGCAATGACTACATCATCTATATATGAGTATATTGACTTAGGAGTCAAATGAGAACATTTGATCATAGGTCGTACTTATCGTTTAAGCTCAAGTGGGGTTACCACTTTTACATAATGCATTGATGTGTTCACACCATTAGAGTTGCTTTAGCTCAATTCTTAGAGTAAAGCTCCCCCTAGATGTGAGATCCCCCCTTAGAGGGATGAACTAACCTTGGGTTTTGTCGATGATGACTTTATGTAGGTGTTGAAGATGTGGATGCTCAATGTTGATGAAGATCATTTGGAGCTATCCTTTGGAGTGAGTTGCACTTTCAATACCTTGTCCCTTGTCTTACCAACATGAGGGTTTGTGACTCCTTGAACTAGTGCAAGATGTGGAAGTTGATTGCACTTGTCCTTGCCAAAATGGTATGAGTGTAGAATGTTGGCAGAGTCACCCTCAAGAACTCTCTAGTTCTTCTTCTTCGGGATCCACATCATCTGGATGGGAATCCTTGGAGTTGTAATCATACTTGATGAAGTAGAACTTGACGTAGTCTTGGGAACCCACTTGACCAAGGCCTTAGGAGCTTCTTCAAATGCATCAATCTCCTCTTGAAGCTTGTCCTTGCCTTTCTGCTTGTGGTCTTGTGGTGGAAGATCATCTTGAGCTTGTGTACCCTTGAAGGAAGTAGGATCATACTTATCTTGTTGAGGAACAAACTTCGTCTTGGGATATTGATCTTCTTCCCACTCAACTCCATTGGCATTGAACTTCCGTTCAAAACCAACACCTTGGTTCTTCCGGTTCCTTCCTTGCTTGCGTACAATCTCCTCAAATTGCTTACTCCTGGCAAGGCTCTTGTAAACACCTTTCTCTATAATTCCCTTCAATAAGCTATTTTCTTGCTCAAGTGTAAATTTGCTAAGAGAATCATTAGTGGAATCAAGAGAACTACTAGAAGCAACAATATTGGATTTAGCATGATTATTGTTACTACTAGAGGAAGAATCCTTCTTGTTTTTGTTAGTGGACTTGACTTGAGGCATGTAAGTAGATAAGAGTAAACGCTTGGCAATGTAAGAAGAACTTTTCTTATGGAGATCATCATTGATTGCCTTTAAGAACTCATGCTCTTTCTCAAGGTTGAGCTTTTCAAACCGTAATTTCTCATGAGTCCTTAAAAGTTCTCGATGATCTTCTAAGATAGTTTCATGAGCTAACTTAAGAGTGTTTAGTTCTTTAGTAAGAAGCTCAATCTTCTCCTTACCATTGTCATTCATTTTATCTTGATTAGCATGATTAATTGACGTTTCATCATAGTATTCATCACTAGAGTTGTCAACAAGTAAATCATCATCACCTAACAAGTCATCTTCATCACTATTGAAATCAACATACTCGGGGTGTGTTACCTTAGGGCCTTTAGCCATGAAGCATATTCCAAGTCCTTCATTTGGTGAATCAAATATGTCGTAGGAGTTGGTTGACACAAGTGCTTGACCGGCAACACCTTCATCTTGAGTATGTTCGGAGTCGGAGTGATAGCTTCTCTCGGAGTGATGTTCAGAGTCGGAACCGGATACCCATTCACCAACATGAGCTTGATGTCTTCGTTTTGTGTAGCTCTTTGATGACTTGTCCTTCCTTTCCAAATCCTTGCTTCTCCGGGATGTTCTTCGTTCGTAACGATCATCTCTACTCCTTCTCTCTCTTGGCAATGATTCTTATCTTCTACTTCTTCTCTCGGGAGAATCTTCTCTTCTTTTGTAGGGTGCCATACAGTCATTGGAATAGGGTCCGGGTCTCCCACAACTATATCAATTGCGCTCTCGACTGGAAGATCTTTTGTCATTGTAGGACCTTGACTTGGAGCTTCTCTCTTTGCTTCTACTCATGTAGAATTTGTTGAAGTTCTTCACCATTAAGCTCAATTCTTCATTGAAGGTTTGTTTCTCACTTGATGATGTAGGGGCTTCACATGAGTCTTTGTAAGCACCACTTGACTTGTTGTGAAGTTCCTCCTTGTTGTGAAGTTCCTCCTTATCCTTTGACTTGTTGTGAAGCACCTCATGAGCAACAGTTCTTCCAATGACCTACGTTGGCTTGAGATTCTTGTAATTGGGCATCATTTGGATCAATGTGCACACGGTATCATATTTTCCATCCAATGCTCTTAGGATCTTCTTGATGATGAATTTGTCGGTCATCTCTTCACTTCCTAAGCCTGCAATCTCATTTGTGATAAGAGGAAGCCTAGAGTACATTTCAGCGACACCTTCACCATCCTTAATTTTGAACTTGTCAAGTTGACTTTGGAGCACATCCAACTTGGATTCCTTGACGGAGTCGGTACCTTCATGCCTATCAATCAAAGTATCCCAAATTTCCTTTGCATTCTCAAGACGGCTGATTTTGTTGAATTCTTCGGGGCACAATCCGTTGAAGAGGATATCACAAGGTTGAGCGTTGTATTGCAGCATCTTCAACTCTTCCGCGCTAGCTTCACAGTTTGGTTCTCTCCCATCAAAGAATTCACCTTGCAAGCCAATACATACAATAGCCCAAACGGCGGGGTTATGTCCAAGAATATGCATTTTCATCTTATGCTTCCAACTAGCAAAATTAGTACCATCATAGTAAGGACCTCTACGGTGATAGTTTCCCTCGCTAGACGCCATACTCTCCTAGGTTATGAAACCAAGGCTATGACCACCAAAAGCTATGGAAATCAAAGCAAATGGAGACCAAAGCTCTGATACCACTTGTAGGATCGGAAGTATGTCTAGAGGGGGGGGGGGTGATTAGACTACTTGACCAAGTAAAAAAACTTAACCTTTTCCCAATTTTAGTCTTTGGCAGATTTTAGCTATCTTAGCACAAGTCAACCAATCTTCACACAATTCAAGCAAGCATGCAAAGAGTATATGAGCAGCGGAAAGTAAAGCATGCAACTTGCAAGCATGTAAAGGGGAAGGGTTTGGAGAATTCAAATGCAATTTGGAGACACAGTGATTTTGAGTCGTGGTTCCGATAGGTGGTGCTATCGTACATCCACGTTGATGGAGACTTCAACCCACGAAGGGTAATGGTTGCGCGAGTCCACGGAGGGCTCCACCCACGAAGGGTCCACGAAGAAGCAACCTTGTCTACCCCACCATGGCCGTCTCCCACGAAGGACTTGCCTCACTAGCGGTAGATCTTCATGAAGTAGGCGATCTCCTTGCCCTTACAAACTCCTTGGTTCAACTCCACAATCTTGTCGGAGGCTCCCAAGTGACACCTAGCCAATCTAGGAGACACCACACTCCAAGAAGTAACAAATGGTGTGTTGATGATGAACTCCTTGCTCTTGTGCTTCAAATGATAGTCTCCCCAACACTCAACTCTCTCTCACATGATTTGGATTTGGTAGAAAGAAGATTTGAGTGGAAAGCAACTTGGGGAAGGCTAGAGATCAAGATTCATATGGTAGGAATGGAATATCTTGGCCTCAACACATGAGTAGGTGGTTCTCTCTCAGAAATGGTAAGTTGGAAGTGTAGGTTTGTTCTGATGGCTCTCTCCATGAATGAAGAGGAGGTGGAGGGGTATATATAGCCTCCACACAAAATCTAACCGTTACACACAATTTACCATTCTCGGTGGGACCGAATCAACAAACTCGGTCAGACCGATTTAGTAAACCTAGTGACCGTTAGGATTTTCGGTGGGACCGACATGCAACTCGCGGTAGGACCGATATGGTTAGGGTTAGGGCATAACGTAATCTCGGTGAGACCGATTACTCAAACTCGGTGAGACCAACTTTGGTAATGAGCTAACCAGAGAGTTGGTCAGCTAAACTCGGTGGGGACTAGTTCGCTCATTTCGGTGGGACCGAAATGTTACGAAAAGGAAACAAAGAGTTTACATTGCAATCTCGGTGGGACCGATCGCTCACTTAGGTGGTACCAAAACGTTACGAAGGGAAACAGAGAGATTACAATCCCATCTCGGTGAGACCGAGATCCCTATCGGTGAGACCGATTTGCCTAGGGTTTGTGGTAGTGGCTGTGACATCTGAACTAAGTGGCGCTGGATAGAAAGAATCGGTGGGGCCGAGTTTGACTTTAGGTTTAGGTCATATGTGGATATGAGAAAGGTAGTTGAGGGTTTTGGAGCATATCACTAAGCACTGTGGAGCAAGAAACTCATTAAACAACACCTCATCCCTCCTTGATAGTATTGGCTTTTCCTATAGACTCAATGTGATCTTGGATCACTAAAATATAAAATGTAGAGTCTTGAGCTTTTGAGCTTGAGCCAATCCTTTTATCCTTAGTATTTTGAGGGATCCACTTTCCTCATCCATGCCATGCCATTCATTGAGCTTTCCTGAAATATTCATCTTGGAATGATGTTAGCTCAATGAGCTATATGTTGTTAGGAATTAACAAAACCACCTAGGGATAGTTGCCTTTTCAGGGCCCAATAACAATGTTTTTCTCGCGGAGTCAGTGGTGGGCGAGCAACCGAGCACAACCAATGGGATCGCCTCCCGCGGATCGCCCCACGATCAAACGATGAGGAGCCGTCCTTGTGATCCAACGGCGCAGAGCCTGCATGCAGCCAGCCCACCTAATTCCTCCTAGAAGACCAGATCTGAGGGCTGTCACTTGGCGCGAGGGTATGATTGGACGGCTGACATTGGGAGGTGAAACCCCACGGGGTTTAGAGGCGTTTTGAGCTGGTCAACGGGGTTTCGAAGGCTTTGACTGAGCATAACTAATTTAGAAAAATTAAAAAATATATGAAACCTTCACTGTTCATTGTTTTATAAGATAAACTAATGAGGAAAAATACTAAACTTGGTCTATGGTCATTTTCATGAAAAAGCCCTAGCTGGCACGATTGAGGTCAAATGAGCACCATTAATTTAAAAAAAATCAAAAAATATATAGAACTTGCGCACAATGTTGTCTTATGTGACATGTTACCAACCAAAAATCATAAACTTGGTCTATGGTCATTTTCATGAGAAAACCTTCACACATATGAGCTATCATGTACATGATTTCATAGAGTTCAAGGAGAGGGGGTAGGGTTACCTTCTAATTTTGAAAAATAAAAAAAAAATAAAAAAATCACCAAAGCTTTATTTCAAAGTGAATAAGAAGGATCTGAAGTTAGTTTCCCGTTTTCATATGTCAAACATGTTTTTAATAGTTTTTATATTAAAGCATATGTTTTCAAAAGAAAATGTAAAAATATGAAGAACAATTCAAAAAATAGTGAGACTTTGAATCTACACTATGGAAAGTAAATATGTGTTAATAAAAAAACATTTGGCTCATTTAGAGTAGGTCCAAAAAAACATGATTATAAATGGGCTGTTTACCCTAGCTTGGGAGCTCATTTGGAGCACATTTCTCATATTCAAATTTATTTGACCTCGTCTAAATCACTTCAAATTTTTCACACATGATCTACTACACAAACATAGATAGTTTGCCAAGGTTTTACTTGTTTTTGCATTTTCTTGAATTTATACTGTCTAGGTTAGCCAAGGTTTACATGATCGCATTTGGAGCATGGATTTGATTTCCTACACAACATGTGTGATCATTGCAGCACCTAAAATCATAGTTCACAACATGTAAACATAACTAACCATAGATTCAGGATAGACAAATATACCATATGCAAATTTAAGGACAAACAAATATAAATAGCAACCAGTTTACTAGCATCAACATAGCCAACCATAACCAAATTCATGAAAACTAAATTCAGTTCAACAAACCATAACCAACGAGATTCAGTTCAACAAACCAAAAGTAACCCAACAGATAAACTTAAAGATCCAGTTTATAGCATCACATCATCGATCACATCACGCCGGAGTGAGGGCCTTCGCGAGGGCGGCATGCTGCCCCCTGATCATGTAGTCCTCCCCGCGAATCGCTATATCCTCCGCATGAGATAGAAGGTGATTGAAGCAGCCATCCCTTGGCTTTGGCTTGGTGGTGCAGTAGGGGCAGTGCCAGTTCTTGGTCTTGCGGTTGTAGAAGGAAGCAACTCCCTTGGCCTTGATATTCACCACCTCCTTGGCTGTGAAGGATGCGACGTTGCCCTTATACACTTCTTCTCCAGAATCATACTGCACACATGAATGAGTTACATTAATACAATATATATTCATGGATACACTATGTCAAAGGAACTAAATGAACAATCTAAATTTCAAGTAGGCTTACCTCATATTCTTCATCATCACTTTCCTCTGGATCATACGGGTCGTACTGGGCCAGCTTCCTCTTTCTACCCCCCAACCATCATCCTCCTGAACATACAATTACATCCATCACTAGTAAATATGGAAGCCAATTGAAAATTTAGATATGCACACATGACACATTGATCATAGGGCTAATATACTCCCAATATACCATGATCATTGTTTTGCATTTTCCATTGTCATGCACACAAATTGAACAACAGAGCTAATATAACTACATATTGTGGACAAATTTATATACAAATGAATCAAGGGTTACTTTTGGTTATGACATTCAAATTTATATTGTGATTCATACGGTAGGATTGTGATTCTAAACATAACTAACTTCTTAATCAATGGATTCCATTTGGGCATATGACATTCAAAACCCTAATCTGAGTAGCATTCAAAAACAAATCTAATAGGGACCCAATCTAAGGCAATGAATCTGAGTAGCATTAAAAACCCCAATCTGTGAGCACTGAAAACAAATCTAATAAACATGCATCTGTTCACAACATCTAGCATTTTGCAACGAATTTATCCAAATCTAAAACCCCCAATCATTGTAGCACCTAAAATCATATTTCACAACATCTAGCATTTTTGCAACGAATTTATCCAACAAACCCTAGTCCAAAAACCCCCATCCCCCAACCCATACAAAAAACCCTGGCCCATCCGTCAAACCAACTACTTTAACCATCTGAACTACCGTATGAATCACAATCTAACCAATGCAACTAGGGAGCAACTAACTCTACAAGCTAAGCAAGTGCAAATACCTGCTGCTCCATGGCAGGTGGCGCATCCGGGGTATTGGGATGGACTGCGCCGCTTGACACCGTCACCTTCTGCAGCAATGAGGCGGAGCTTGCCACATCCGCAGCGGTTGCGAGTTTCCCCGCACCGCCGTGGACGCCGCCGACATCCGCGGTCACCGCGCCCTGACCCTGCAGCTCCACCACATCTCTGGCCGCTGCGCTGGTGTCGCCACGAGCGTCGGCCATTTGACAGATGGAGGCGATGAAGGAGAGGAAGATGATGCAGTGAGAGCGAGACGGTGCGGTGGGGGCAGTGGAGGAGAGCAAGATGAGCCAGTGGGGGAGAGGAAGACGATGCGGCAGGGAGGGGATTTGGGGGGAAATGGTAGGGGCGATGGAGGTGGTTGCCCCTCTTTATACGATCGTACGTTTTGGGCATGTCCATGGACACGTGCTACCCCATGACCGCGCACGTGGCCCCACTCATCAGAGTTAACGGTTAAAGGCATTGACCCGACAACAACATCCGTTATAACCTGTTTTGGGGGTTTCGGGCAAGGGAGTGGGGAAAAGTGAGCAAAAGTTAACTGAGTGGGTATGAATGAGTAGAGCTAAGGAACCAAGGGCATAGAAATAAAAAAACCCTAGATCATTAGGCTTAGAGAGTGAGAGAGAGAGAGAGAGAGCATTTTGCCTTTTTTGACTGGAAACTGTGGGCAACAGCCCCACAATATTTTATTAAAACTCAACCACCAAAATACAAAAGGTTCTGGACAGTAAAACTATGGAGAAAACTACTATTTTGATCATTTGCTTTGACTGTTTGCTTGTTTGATGCATGCTACAATATTTGTGCTTGTGTGTGAGATACTCTTATGATCATATGTTTGATCATACTATGCTTTAATTTGTGCTTTCTTGATGATATCCATGATACTTGTGTATGATCAATCATGATTGTCCTTGGTGATGAGTGCATGTTTATTATAGCCTATCATTTTGAGCGCTCCACCAAGATGTATGTGACATGGAAGAGTGACCCATGATCCCAATCGATTGTGCATTTCATTCAAAAGCAAATTTTAAATAATGCACAAATTTAGGGGGAGCTCTTATTTATCACATACTTCTCAAAGCGACGATGTATTTCATTAATATTATAATTGGTCAAAGCTTTGATCTATTTGTTGTCATTAATTACCAAAAAGGGGGAGATTGAAAGTGCAACTAATCCCCGGGTGGTTTTGGTAATTCATAACAACATATAGCTCATTCAACTAATATCCATTCAAGTTGAATATTTCAGAAAGTTCAATGATTGGCATGGCATGGACTAGAGATGTGGAACCCTCAAAATGCTAAGGACAAAGATTGGCAAAGGCCCAAGACTCTTCATTTTCATTTTAGTGATCCAAGATCACATTGAGTCCATAGGGAAGCCAATACTATTAAAAAGGGACGAGGTGTTGCTTAATGGTCTACTTGCTCAAAGTGCTTAGTGATATTGCTCCAAAACCCTCAACCACTTTCTCATTTCCACATATGTCGAAAATCTAAAGTCAAACTCGGCCCCACCGATTTGTCTATCCGGCGCCACCGAGTTCATTTGACATAGCACCAGCCAAAAACCCTAATCAATTCAGTTTCACCGATACGACTCTCGGTCTCACCGAGATGGCTTTGAAAACTCTCTGTTTCCCTTTGTAGCATTTTGGTCTCACCGAAATGAGCGATTTGTCCCACCGAGTTTGCATTGCAAACCCTCTGTTTCCCTTTCATAACATTTTGGTCTCATTGAAATGAGCGATCGGTCCCACTGAGTTTGCTTGACCAAGTCTCTGTTTGCTCATTCCTGAAATCGGTCTCGCCGAGTTTATGCGACCGGTCTCACCGAGATGTGGTTTTGCCCTAGCCCTAGCACATCAGTCCCACCGAGTTGATCTCATCGGTCCCACCGAGATTCCTAATGTTCACATTTTGAACTAAATCGGTCTCACCGAGTTCTTCTATTCGGTCTGACCGAGTTGGGTCAAATGTGTGCAACGATTGGATTTTGTGTGGAGGCTGTATATACCCCTCCACCCCTTCTCCATTAGAGAGAGAGCCATCGGAATGTGCCTAGACTTCCACTACTCATTTTCTGAGAGAGAACCACCTACTCATGTGTTGATACTAAGAAATTCCAATCCAACCACAAGAATCTTGATCTCTAGCCTTCCCCAAGTTGCTTTCCACCCAAATCATCTTTCCACCATAGCCAAATCTGTGAGAGAGAGTTGAGTGTTGGGGAGACTATCATTTGAAGCACAAGAGCAAGGAGCTCATCATCAACACACCATCTATTACCTTTTGGAGAGTGGTGTCTCCTAGATTGGGTTGGTATCACTTGGGAGCCTCCTCAAGATTGTGGAGTTGAACCAAGGAGTTTGTAAGGGCAATGAGATCGCCTACTTCATGAAGATCTACCCAAGTGAGGCAAGTCCTTCGTGGGCGATGGCCATGGTGGGATAGACAAGGTTGCTTCTTCATGGACCCTTCATGGGTGGAGCCCTCCATGGACTCGCGCAACCGTTACCCTTCATGGGTTGAAGTCTCCTTCAACGTGGATGTGCGATAGCACCACCTATTGGAACCACGCCAAAAATCTCTGTGTCTACATTGTGTTTGCCTTCTCCAAACCCTTCCCTTTACCTTCATATGCAATGTTTTACTTTCCGCTGCTACACTCTTAGAATTGTATGTGTAGGTTGATTGCTTGACTTGTGCTAAGTTGCTAAAATCTTCCAAGACTTAAAATTGGGAAAAGGCTAGATTTTTATTTGGTCAAGTAGTCTAATCACCCTCATCTAGACCTACTTTCGATCCTACAATATATGATGCACACATTCCCCAATTATGAGCTTTCAAGAGAAATTATTATATAAAACTTTATGCTCGGCTTTCTCATAATGATCAATTTGTGCTTGATACTTCTTCTACTAGTTCCTCTATTAACAAGACTATTGAATTCAAATTGGGTCTTCTGGAAAGAATTTAATGAAACTCTGAAGATTGGTAAATGAAAAGGTAAAGAGTCAGGTATAAATCTTGAGTTTAATTGTGTTAAATATTTTACGGAACCAATGATTTTCATAAGTTTAGTACTAAATATGGACTTGACTCTCAGATAGTAGACACTTTTGTGAATCATTTGCTGATCATGTTGATATCCCTAAGAAGACGTGGTTTCAATTTCATCCACCCATTGAAGAAAATTGTGAGGAACCTGTTATAGCTAAAGATGAAACAATCATTTATAATGTTGATCCAGTTGTGCCTACTACTTATATTGAGAAACCACCTTTCCCGACTAGGATTAAGGAACATGCTAAAGCTACAACTATGGTTCATAAAAGTAATACTAAAACACATAAACCCTCTGAACAAATTAAGGTGGAACGTAATGTTGCAATGGTTAAAGATCTATTAGTTAATAATATTGAGGGTCATGTCATATACTTCTGCGAGGAAGTAACTAGGATCGTTGAGTAGGATACCCTCAATAAAAATAAACCTATTGTTGGCATGCCCGTTGTTTCTGTTAACATTGGAGATCATTGTTATCATGGTTCATGTGATATGGGTTCTAGTGTGGGTTCCATTCCATTTTCTCTTTATCAAGAAGTTATGAATGATATTGCACCTATTGAGATAGAAGACATTGATGTTACTATTATGCTTGGAAACAGAGATACTATTTTCACTGTTTGGGATTGTTAGATATGTTGAAGTCTTGTGTGGTAAGATCAAATACCCTATTGACTTTCTACTTCTTGGATCTCCATAAGATGAGTTATGTTCCATTATTTTTGGTAGACCTTTCCTGAATACTGTTAATGCTAAAATTGATTGTACTAGGGATAGAGTCAATGTTAATTTTGGCGGCGCAGCCATTGGTCGCGCACTGGGTGCAATCCCGCCCATCTACGACACCCCCATAAAAAACATGCACGCCGCGCAGGCGGCTGCTATTGGCGTGGAGCAGCTACACCGTGAGGAGCTGCAGGAGCGCCTGCAGCACATGACCGAGCGTCTCGGTGCTGCGAACGTGCAGCAAGACTGCCTTGACCGTCCCGTGGGATCTATCTCACGTCGCACCAAAGACCCCGAGCATCCGAACACGACGCCTTGCCATGTGTCGCCATACTCATGCTCAAAGTGAATCTCATTCTGGCTGAGCCAGAACCCAGCGCAACAGCGCCCTAACGGCTAGAGACGGCCTGGGCAATGAGCCGGCTCCAGGAGATTGGCGTTGGCAAGACCTTTCTTCGCAATCCGATCGGCGTGCTCGTCCGGCTTCCCCCGAGCCAGCTCCCCGCAACCCAGTCGCAAGCCGGCTGGGCCCGAGCGCCATAGATGACACCGACAAATGTCACTGCATCGAGCATCTCGCCCTCTCACTCGAGCCGGAGGAGGACAACACGGTCGGTCCGACTTGCTTTGGCTCGCGCATCCGGGATGAGCCCTTCAATAGAGGGTTCATGCTCCCCCATGACACCCCCAAGTTCAACGGGACCGTCAAGCCGAAGGACTAGCTCATCGACTACACCACCGCCATCGGCATCACAGGTGGCAATCGCCGCCTTGCCATGTGTCGCCCTACTCATGCTCAAAGGATCGGCCCATACGTGGTTGAACAGCCTGCGGGCTGCTACGTCTTGAGCTTGCGTTGGTTTTCCTTGAAGAGGAAAGGGTGATGCAGCAATAGTAGTGTAAGTATTTCCCTCAACTTTTGAGAACCAAGGTATCAATCCAGTAGGAGGCTCCTCAAAAGTCCGAGCACCTACACAAACAAACAAGAACTCACAACAAACACAATAAAGGGGTTGTCAATCCCTTCAAGGCCACTTGCGAAAGTGAGATCTGATAGAGATAATAAGATAAGATAAATATATTTTTGGTATTTTATAATATAGATTGGAAAAGTAAAGATGCAAATAAAAGTAGATTGAAAGCTTATATGATAAAAGATAGATCGGGGGACCATAGGTTTCACTAGTGGCTTCTCTCAAGATAGCATAAGTATTACGGTGGGTGAACAAATTACTATCGATTAATTGATAGAAAAGCGAATAATTATGAGATTATCTAGGCATTATCATGTATATAGGCATCACATCCGTGACAAGTAGACCGACTCCTGCCTACATCTACTACTATTACTCCACACATCGACCGCTATCCAGCGTGCATCTAGAGTATTAAGTTCATAAGAACAGAGTAACACATTAAGAAAGATGACATTATGTAGAGGGATAAACTCATGCAATGTGATATAAACCCCATCTTTTTATCCTCGATGGCAACAATACAATACGTGCCTTGCTGCACCTGCTGTCACTGGAAAAGGACACCGCAAGATTGAACCCAAAGCTAAGCACTTCTCCCATTGCAAGAAAGATCAATCTAGTAGGCCAAACCGAACTGATAATTCGAAGAGACTTGCAAAGATAACTTAATCACACATAAAAGAATTCAGAGGAGATTCAAATATTTCTCATAGATAAACTTGATCATAAATCCACAATTCATCAGAACTCGACAAACACACCACAAAAAGAGTTACATCGAATAGATCTCCAAGAAGATAAAGGAGAACATGGTATTGAGATTCAAAGAGAGAGAAGAAGCCATCTAGCTAATAACTATGGACCTGAAGGTCTGTGGTAAACTACTCACAACTCATCGGAGAGGCTATGGTGTTGATGTAGAAGCCCTCCATGGTTGATTCCCCCTCTGGCGGAGCATCGGCGAAGGCTCCAAGATGGGATCTCGCGGATACAGAAGGTTACGGTGGTGGAAATAGTTTTTCGTGGTCGCCTCTGATGTTCTAGGGGTACGTGGGTATATATAGGAGGAAGAAGTAGGTCGGTGGACGCCCGAGGGGCCCACAAGATAGGGGGCACGCCTAGTGGGGGGGCCCTCCACCCTCGTGGCTTCCTCGATTGCTTCTTTACTTGCACTCCAAGTCCTTTGGATCATGTTTGTTCCAAAAATCACGCTCCCGAAGGTATCATTCCATTTGGACTCCGTTTGGTATTCCTTTTCTTCGAAACACTGAAATAGGCAAAAAAAACAGCAATACGGGCTGGGCCTCCGGTTAGTAGGTTAGTCCCAAAAATGATATAAAAGTGTAAAGTAAAGCCCATAAACATCCAAAACGGGTAATATAATAGCATGGAACAATCAAAAATTATATATACGTTGGAGATGTATCAAGCATCCCCAAGCTTAATTCCTGCTCGTCCTTGAGTAGGTAAATGATAAAAACAAATTTTTTGATGTGGAATGATACCTAGCATAATTCTCAATGTAATTTTCTTTATTGTGGTATGAATGTTCAGATCCAAATGATTCAAAATAAAAGTTCATATTGACATAAGAAATAGTAATACTTCAAGCATACTAATCAAAGCAATCATGTCTTCTCAAAATAACATGGCTAAAGAAAGTTTATCCCTACAAAATCATATAGTTAGGCTATGTTTCATTTTCATCACACAAAATACTCCCATCAAGAACAACCCCAGTTTCAGCCAAGCAATTGGTTCATACTCTTTAATGTGCTTCAACCTTTTTCAACTCTCACGCAATACATGAGCGTGAGTCATGGATATAGCACTATGGGTGGAATAGAATATGATGATGGAGGTTGTGTGGAGAAGATAAAAAAAGAGAAAGTATCACATTGATGAGGCTAATCAACGGGCTATGGAGATGCCCATCAATTGATGTCAACATGAGGAGTAGGGATTGCCATGCAACGGATGCACTAGAGCTATAAATGTATGAAAGCTCAACAAAAGAAACTAGTGGTTGTGCATCCAACTTGCTTGCTCACGAAGACCTAGGGCATTTTGAGGAAGCCCATCGTAGGAATATACAAGCCAAGTTCTATAATGAAAAATTCCCACTAGTATATGAAAGTGACAACATACGAGACTCGCTATATGAAGAACATGGTGCTACTTTGAAGCACAAGTGTGGAAAAAGAGATAGTGACATTGCCCCCTTTTTATTTTCTTTTTTTGGGCCTTCCTTTTTTTATTTGGCCTTTCTTTTTATTTTTTTGTTTGGCCTTTTTTTATTTGGCCTTTTTTTATTTGGGGACAATGCTCTAATAATGATGATCATCACACTTCTATTTATTTACAACTCATGAATTACAACTCAAAACTAGAACAAGATATGACTCTATATGAATGCCTCCAGCGGTGTACCGGGATGGGCAATGAATCAAGAGTGACATGTATGAAAAATTATGCATGGTGTCTTTGCCACAAATACGATGTCAACTACATGATCATGCAAGGCAATATAACAATGATGATACGTGTCATGATGATAAACGGAACGGTGAAAAGTTGCATGGCAATATATCTTGGAATGGCTATGGAAATGCCATAATAGGTAGGTATGGTGGCTGTTTTGAGGAAGATATAAGGAGGTTTATGTGTGATAGAGTGTATCGTATCACGGGGTTTGGATGCACCGACGAAGTTTGCACCAACTCTCAAGGTGAGAAAGGGCAATGCACGGTACCGAAGAGGCTAGCAAGGATGGAAAGGTAAAAGTGCGTATAATCCATGGACTCAACGTTAGTCATGAAGAACTCATATACTTATTGCAAAAGTTTTATTAGCCCTCGAAGAAAATTACTACTACGCATGCTCCTAGGGGGGAGGTTGGTAGGAGTTAACCATCGCGCGCCCCCGACCTCCACTCAAGGGAAGGCAATCAAAAGAGCACCCTATGCAATAAATTTGTTACACAACTTTTACCATATGTGCATGCTACGTGACTTGCCAACTTCAACACAAGCATTCTTTAAATTCATAATCACCCAACTAGCATGACTCTAATATCACTACCTCCATATCTCAAAACAATTATCAAGTATCAAATTGACCATAGAATCCAATTCACTTCCTATGATAGTTTTTATTATACCCAACTTGGATGCCCCCC
Source organism: Triticum aestivum (assembly GCF_018294505.1). Taxonomy (NCBI): domain Eukaryota; kingdom Viridiplantae; phylum Streptophyta; class Magnoliopsida; order Poales; family Poaceae; genus Triticum; species Triticum aestivum. The sequence continues at coordinate 578,938,605 of NC_057807.1, read as the reverse complement.
ATTCTAGGACCATTTTATAACCATAGAAAATACCATGCTGTTCTAAAAGACTCTCAAAATAATATAAGTGAAGCATGAGAGACTAACAATTTCTACAAAATTAAGCCACCGCCATGCTCTAAAAGGTATAAGTGAAGCACTTGAGCAAAAACTATCTAGCTCAAAAGATATTAGTGAAGCACATAGAGTATTCTAATAAATTCCAATCAAGTGGGATTCTCCCAAAAGGTGTGTACAACAAGGATGATTGTGCTAAAATAAAAAGCAAATACTAATATCATACAAGACGCTCCAAGCAAAATACATATCATGTGGCGAATAAAAATATAGCTCCAAGTAAAGTTACCGATAAACAAAGACGAAAGAGGGGATGCCTTTCGGGGGCATCCCCAAGCTTAGGATTTTGGCTATTCTTGAATATCTTGGGGTGCCTTGGGCATTCCCAAGCTTAGGCTCTTGCCACTCCTTATTCCATAGTCCATCAAATCTTAACCCAAAACTTGAAAACTTCACAACACAAAACTCAACAGGAAATCTCATAAGATCCATTAGTGAAAGAAAGAAAAACCACCACATAAGGTAATGTAATGAACTCATTCTTTATTTATATTGGTGTTAAACCTACTGTATTTCAAGTTCTCTATTGTTCATACTGATACGTCTCCAACGTATCTATAATTAATGAAGCATTCATGCTACATTATTATCTGTTTTGAATGATTATGGGCTTTATTATACACCTTTATATTACTTTTGGGACTAACCTATTAACTGGAGGCCCAGCCCATATTGCTGTTTTATTGCCTGTTTCAGTATTTCGAAGAAAAGGAATATCAAACGAAGTCCAAACATTATGAAACCTTCGGCATCGTGATTTTTTGGAAGAATATCATCCTGGAGGCTTGGAGATCAAGTCAGAAGATCCTCGAGGAGCCTAGGAGATAGGCCCCCCCTACAGGGTGCGACCCCCTGTCTCGTGGACCCCTCGAGCACCCCCCGACCGACTTCTTTCGCCTATATAAGCCTACGTACCCTAAAAACATCGAATATCAAGATAGATCGGGAGTTCCGCCGCCACAAGCCTCTGTAGCCACCAAAAACCTCTCGGGAGCCCTTTCTGGCACCCTGCCGGAGGGGGAACCCATCACCGGTGGCCATCTTCGTCATCCCGGTGCTCTCCATGACGAGGAGGGAGTAGTTCACCCTCGAGGCTGAGGGTATGTACCAGTAGCTATGTGTTTGATCTCTCTCTCTCTCTCTCTCGTGTTCCCTCTATGGCACGATCTTGATGTATCCCAAGCTTTGCTATTGTAGTTGGATCTTATGATGTTTCTCCCCCTCTACTCTCTTGTCATGAATTAAGTTTCCCCTTCGAAGTTATCTTATCGGATTGAGTCTTTTATGAGAACACTTGATGTATGTCTTGCCGTGCTTATCTGTGGTGACAATGGGATATCATGTGCCTCTTGATGTATGTTTTGGTGACCAACTTGCGGGTTCCGCCCATGAACCTATGCATAGGGGTTGGCACACGTTCTAGACTCTCCGGTAGAAACTTTGGGGCACTCTTTGAAGTACTTTGTGTTGGTTGAATAGATGAATCTGAGATTGTGTGATGCATATCGTATAATCATGCCCACGGATACTTGAGGTGACAATGGAGTATCTAGGTGACATTAGGGTTTTGGTTGATTTGTGTCTTAAGGTGTTATTCTAGTACGAACTCTTGAATAGATTGGTCCGAAAGAATAACTTTGAGGTGGTTTCGTACCCTACCATAATCTCTTTGTTTGTTCTCCGCTATTAGTGTCTTTGGAGTGACTCTTTGTTGCATGTTGAGGGATTGTTATATGATATATCTATGTTATTATTGTTGAGAGAACTTGCACTAGTGAAAGTATGAACCCTAGGCCTTGTTTCCTATCATTGGAATACCGTTTACGCTCACTTTTACCACCTGTTACCTTGCTGTTTTTACAATTTCAGATTACAAAAACCTATATCTATTATCTATTTTGCACTTGTATCACCATCTCTTTGCCGAACTAGTGCACCTATACAATTATCTATTTCCTATCATTTATTACAGTGGGAATTTTAGTTCATAATTTTTGGAGTCAGGGAAGTATTGTTACTCTTGCATTCTTTACAGACTATACTGTTTTGTCAGATTGCTGTTATGGTTGCATTGTTTGTGTATGTTTGCTTGTTTAATGATTCTATTGGAGGATAGGAGTATTAATTATGCATAGGAATTTAGTATGCAATGTTGAATAATAATTTTTGTGATTTGTTACAGTAGAAAATGATAAGGTTTTGCATTGGTTTATACTAGCCTATCTCATGAGTTCTTGTTGAGTTTGTTGTGAATGAAGCTTTCGATAAAAAGAAGAGAAACCATGATATGAGAGGAATTAAGGAGACATAAAAGCTCAAGGTTGGGGATGCCCAAGGCACCCAAAGATAATATTTCAAGAATTCTCAAGCATCTAAGCTTGGGGATGCCCCGGTAGGCATCCCACCTTTCTTCAACAACTATCGGTTAGTATCGGTTGAGCCTAAGTTTTTGCTTCTTCACTTGAGTTGTGCTATCCTTGCAATGTCATTTTATTTTGTTTTTCTTGATGCTTGAATACAATACCAAGATCTGAAATTCTTAAATGAGAGAGAGTCTTCACATAGTTGCATAATTATTTAGCTACTCATTGATCTTCACTTATATCTTTTTGGAGTAGTTTGTCATTTACTTGTGTGCTTCACTTATATCCTATGAGTAAATGGTTGAATGAGTTTATTGTCATAAATCTGAAATTATATATGTCTCTTTTGCTTATCCCATGGGGAATAATGACTTCACATATAAGAAGTAGAGGTTGTAAATTTATTGACGGTTAGCAAGCATTGCATTGGTCATTTGAACAATTCATGAAAGAATATTGAAGGAAGAGAGATTTCACATATAAATACATTATCATAGACATCTTTTATAATTGTGAGCACTCATTAAGTATGACATGCTAAAGAGTTGATGTTGGACAAGGAAGACAACATAATGGGTTATGTTTTCTCGCATCTTAGTTAAAGTATATTGTCATGGATCATTCAAACATGTTGAGCTTGCCTTTCCCCCTCATGCTAGCCAAAAATTCCTAGTACCAAGTAGAGATACTACTTGTGCTTCCAAATATCCTTAAACCCAGTTTTTGCCATGAGAGTCCACCATACCTACCTATGGATTGAGTAAGATCCTTCAAGTAAGTTGTCATCGGTGCAAGCAATAAAAATTGCTCTCTAAATATGCATGACTTATTAGTGTGGAGAAAATAAGATTTGTACGAACTTGTTATGGAAGCAATAAAAGCGACGGACTGCATAATAAAGGTCCATATACAAGGGGCAATATAAAGTGACGTTCTTTCGCATTAAGATTTTGTGTATCCAACCCTAAAAGCGCATGACAACCTCTTCTTCCCTCTGCGAAGGGCATATCTTTTACTTTATGTCTTTTACTTTATGCAAGAGTCAAGGTGATCTTCACCTTTCCCTTTTTTGTTTTATTCTTTGGCAAGCACTTCGTGGTGCGGTGATCTTGATATATATATCCAATTGGATGTATGTTAGCATGAATTATTATTGTTGACATCACCCAAAGGTGAATACGTTTGGAGGCAACATTATAAGCCCCAATCTTTCTCTGTGTCTGATTAAAACTTCATAACCACAAGTATTGCGTGAGTGTTAGCAATTGTAGAAGACTATATGATAGTTGAGTATGTGAAGTTTGCTAAATCAAAGCTCTGACATAGACTCTTCCTGAAAGTAAGATGAATTGCAATTGTTTGATGACTAAGAATGAAGTTTGCTAGTTTTCAAGAAAGTTTATTGCCTATGCTTTAACATGTGAATTGCTTGTTACTTGATTATGAAAAGTTTTATGAGATGAACTATTGTTATGACATATAATGATGCTAGTAAAGGTGATTGAAATTATCACTGATCAAACTTGTGCACCTTCTAGCATCCACACTTCATAAATTCTTTCTTTTATCATTTACTTACTTGAGGACGAGTAGGAATTAAGCTTGGGGATGCTGATACGTCTCCAACGTATCTATAATTTATGAAGCATTCATGCTATATTATTATCTGTTTTGAATGATTATGGGCTTTATTATATACTTTTATATTACTTTTGGGACTAACCTATTAACCGGAGGCCCAACCCATATTGCTGTTTTATTGCCTGTTTCAGTATTTTGAAGAAAAGGAATATCAAACGCAGTCCAAACGGAATGAAACCTTTGGCATCGTGATTTTTTGGAAGAATATTATCCTGGAGGCTTGGAGATCAAGTCAGAAGATCCTCGAGGAGCCCAGGAGATAGGGGGGCGCGCCCCCCCTAGAGCGCGCGGCCCCCTGTCTCGTGGACCCCTCGAGCACCCCCCGACCGACTTCTTTCGCCTATATAAGCCTATGTACCCTAAAAACAGCGAATATCAAGATAGATTGGGTGTTCTGCCGCCGCAAGCCTCTGTAGCGACCAAAAACCTCTCGGGAGCCCTTTCCGGCACCCTGCCGGAGGGGGAACCCATCACCGGTGGCCATCTTCATCATCCCGGCGCTCTCCATGACGAGGAGGGAGTAGTTCACCCTCGAGGCTGAGGGTATGTACCAGTAGCTATGTGTTTGATCTCTCTCTCTCTCTCTCTCGTTTTCTCTCTCGTGTTCCCTCTATGGCACGATCTTGATGTATCCGAGCTTTGCTATTGTAGTTGGATCTTATGATGTTTCTCCCCCTCTACTCTCTTGTGATGAATTGAGTTTCCCCTTTGAAGTTATCTTATCGGATTGAGTCTTTGATGAGAACACTTGATGTATGTCTTGCCGTGCTTATCTGTGGTGACAATGGGATATCATGTGCCTCTTGATGTATGTTTTGGTGACCAACTTGCGGGTTCCGCCCATGAACCTATCCATAGTGGTTGGCACACGTTCTTGACTCTCCGGTAGAAACTTTGGGGCACTCTTTGAAGTACTTTGTGTTGGTTGAATAGATGAATCTGAGATTGTGTGATGCATATCGTATAATCATGCCCATGTATACTTGAGGTGACAATGGAGTATCTAGGTGACATTAGGGTTTTGGTTGATTTGTGTCTTAAGGTGTTATTCTAGTATGAACTCTTGAATAGATTGATCCGAAAGAATAACTTTGAGGTGGTTTCGTACCCTACCATAATCTCTTCGTTTGTTCTCCGCTATTAGTGTCTTTGGAGTGACTCTTTGTTGCATGTTGAGGGATTGTTATATGATCTATCTATGTTATTATTGTTGAGAGAACTTGCACTAGTGAAAGTATGAACCCTAGGCCTTGTTTCCTATCATTGCAATACCGTTTACGCTCACTTTTACCACCTGTTACCTTGCTGTTTTTACAATTTCAGATTACAAAAACCTATATCTACTATCTATTTTGCACTTGTATCACCATCTCTTCGCCGAACTAGTGCACCTATACAATTTACCATCTTCATCCTACGCCTCCTACGGATTGATAAACCTGAGGTCATACACTTGAGGGAAATTTGCTACTGTCCTACAAACCTGTGCACTTGCAGGCCCAACAACGTCTACAAGAATAAGGTTGGGTAGTAGACATCAAGCTCTTTTCTGGCGCCGTTGCCGGGGAGGTGAGTGCTTGAAGGTATATCTTTAGATCTTGCAATCTAATCTTTTTGTTTTTTGTTTCTTGTTTTATCACTAGTTTAGTTTATAAAATAAAACTACAAAAAAATGGAGTTAAGTTTGTCTTATACGCTTCGTCTTTTTAATATCTTTCGTGAGTATGATGGAAAGGAAAATTGTGCTCAAGTGCTAGAAGAAGAATTACATAGAATGCTTGGCATGAAATATGTGAATGATGAGCATGATTGCAATGTTGTTAGTATGAATTCCTTGAATATCCATGATGCTAATGTTATGCAAAGCCACAAGCTTGGGGAAGCTATGTTTGATGAATACGATATTTTTTGTCCCCCAAGTTTTGATGAGAATATTTACTATGATGATAGCATGCTTCCTATTTATGATGATTATATTGATGAAAGTGGGTTTGGAAGAGCGTCAACTTTAGGTAGTATTTATCCCACTATTGTGGTGGATATTGAATCTTATTGTGATGAATATGAAAGTGGATTTGGAAGAGTGTCAACTTTATTTAGTGATGATTCCACTATTTCGGAAGAGGTTCCAATTGATTATGAGAACAAAGTTGCTACCTATGATGATTATTGTGATGACTTGTATGCTATTAGGAATAATGATAACCATGAAACTTGTCATCATTTTTTTAGTTTTCAATTGGATTATGCCTCACATGATAATCATTTTGTTGAGTTTGCTCCCACTATTATTCATGAGAAGAATTTTGCTTATGTGGAGAGTAGTAAATCTTATATGCTAGTAGATCATGAAAAGAATGCTTTAGGTGCTGGTTATATTGTTGACTTCATTCATGATGCTACTGAAAATTATTATGAGGGAGGAACATATGCTTGTAGGAGTTGCAATAATGTCAAGTTTCCTCTCTATGTGCTTCAATTTTCGAACTTATGCTTGTTTCACCTTCCTATGCTAGTTGATCATTGTTCCCATAAGTTGTTTGCTCACAAAATCCCTATGCATAGGAAGTGGGTTAGACTTAAATGTGCTAGTCATATTCTTCATGATGCTCTCTTTATGTTTCAATTCTTATCCTTTATGTGAGCATCATGGTCATCATCATGCCTAGCTAGAAAGGCATTAAAGAAAAGCGCTTGTTGGGAGACAACCCAATATTTATCCTTACTGTTTTTGTGTGTCCACATGATTATGCTACTGTAGTAATCATGTTTTATAGCTCTTGTTTCAATAAAGTGCCAAGTAGAACGTTTGGGAAGACTTGGGTGATGTTTATGTGATCTTGCTGTAAAAGACAGAAACTTTTGCGCTCACGAGAATAGCTGCCATTTTTTACTGGAGATTGCTTTTAGGTTGATTATTTTTGCAGATTATTAATAGAAAAATTACTCAGGTCCAGAAATTTAGTTCATAATGTTTTGGGTACCATAAGTATACGTTTTATACAGATTACTACAGACTGTTCTGTTTTTGACAGATTCTGTTTTCTATGTGTTGTTTGCTTATTTTGATCAATCTATGGCTAGTATTAAGTGTTATGAACCATAGAGAAGTTAGAATACAGTAGATATTACACCAATATTAATAAAGAATGAGTTCATTACAGTACCTAAGTGGTGGTTTTATTTTCATATACTAACGGAGCTTACGAGTCTTGTTTTGAGTTTTGTGTGGTTGAAGTTTTCAAGTTTTGGGTAAAAGATTCGATGGACTATGGAATAAAGAGTGGCAAGAGCCTAAGATTGGGGATTCCCAAGGCACCCCAAGGTAATATTCAAGGACAACCAAGCAACTAAGCTTGGGGATGCCCTGGATGGCATCCCCTCTTTCGTCTTCGTTCATCGGTAACTTTACTTGGTGCTATATTTTTATTCGCCACATGATATGTGTTTTGCTTGGAGCGTCATTTTGTTTTGCTAGTTTTTGCTTGCTGTTAGTTAGAATAATGTTTTGCATCTTTAGTTTCAATAAGAATGTCAAGGATAGCCTTTTCCATGCTTATTTTGCTAGTATACATGTTGCTGTTTGAAAACAGAAAGTTTATCGCTGTTGCAAAAATTCCCTAGAATACTTCTATAGCAATCTGTAACTCTCGAATACTTCTAGAACTCTAAATATCCTACCAAAATAGGAAGTCCTGGGAAATTTTTATATTGATATACAGAAAAAATAATCAACGCAAAAACACGTTTTTGTGAATTACTAAAATTATTTTCGTGCGCGCAAAGTTTCTGTTTTTCAGCAGAATCAAATTAACTTACACCATAGGTTATCGTATAGGTTCTACTTGGCACAAACACTAATTAAAACATAAAAACACATCTAAACAGAAGGTAGATGCAAAATTTATTACTAAACAGAAACAAAAACAAAAAACACAAATAAAATTGGGTTGCATCACAACTAGCGCTATCGTTTAACACCCCTAGCTAGGCATAAAAGCGAGGATAGATCTAAGTAGTGCCATCTTTGGCACTCGAGAAGGAAAATGAGGGTTTCCTTTCCATGGCATTCATTCTTCTATTTAGGGAAAGCACATTGCCATTAATGGATGAAGTAAGATTAAGCTCATTACAGAAATTTGTATCTAAGCTAGCCTTCATCTCTTTGATAATTTCATTTTGATAAAAGCATAAGAGGGTGGTAGATTCAAGCTTATCATTCATAGGGTGCCCAAATATAGTTTTCGTTTTTTCATAGGTATATATAGCATCCCCCTTAAGAAAACCTTCTTCAAAAATAGAATCTAAAACTTGCGGGTGAATAAAACAACAAAGGTGAAGTGGGGGAGAGGAAAACGAGAGGCAAATGGCAAATCATGTAAATGCGAGGGAGATGAGTTTGTGATGGGTACTTGGTATGTCTTGACTTGAGCGAACACCTCCCTGGCAACGGCGCCAGAAATCCTTCTTGCTACGTCTTCAACTTGCGTTGGTTTTCCTTGAAGAGGAAAGGGTGATGCAGCAATAGTAGCGTAAGTATTTCCCTCAGTTTTTGAGAACCAAGGTATCAATCCAGTAGGAGGCTCCTCAAAAGTCCCACGCACCTACACAAACAAACAAGAACTCGCAACCAACGCAATAAAGGGGTTGTCAATCCCTTCACGGCCACTTGCGAAAGTGAGATCTGATAGAGATAATAAGATAAGATAAATATATTTTTGGTATTTTATAATATAGATTGGAAAAGTAAAGATGCAAATAAAAGTAGATTGAAAGCTTATATGATAAAAGATAGACCCGGGGGCCATAGGTTTCACTAGTGGCTTCTCTCAAGATAGCATAAGTATTACGGTGGGTGAACAAATTACTGTCGAGCATTTGATAGAAAAGCAAATAATCATGAGATTATCTAGGCATGATCATGTATATAGGCATCACGTCCGTGACAAGTAGACCGACTCATGCCTGCATCTACTACTATTACTCCACACATCGACCGCTATCCAGCATGCATCTAGAGTATTAAGTTCATAAGAACAGAGTAACGCATTAAGAAAGATGACATGATGTAGAGGGATAAACTCATGCAATATGATATAAACCCCATCTTTTTATCCTTGATGGCAACAATACAATATGTGCCTTGCTGCCCCTACTGTCACTGAGAAAGGACACCGCAAGATTGAACCCAAAGCTAAGTACTTCTCCCATTGCAAGAAAGATCAATCTAGTAGGCCAAACCAAACTGATAATTCGAAGAGACTTGCAAAGATAACTTAATCACAGATAAAAGAATTTAGAGGAGATTCAAATATTTCTCATAGATAAACTTGATCATAAACCCACAATTCATCGGATCTAAAACAACGCACCGCAAAAAGAGTTACATCGAATAGATATCCAAGAATATCAAGGAGAACATGGTATTGAGATTCAAAGAGAGAGAAGAAGCCATCTAGCTAATAACTATGGACCCGAAGGTCTGTGGTAAACTACTCACAACTCATCGGAGAGGCTATGGTGTTGATGTAGAAGCCCTCCGTGGTTGATTCCCCCTCCGGCGGAGTGCCAACGAAGGCTCCAAGATGGGATCTCGCGGATACAGAAGGTTACGGTGGTGGAAATAGTTTTTCATGGTCACCTCTGATGTTCTCGGGGTACGTGGGTATATATAGGAGGAAGAAGTAGGTCGGTGGACGCCCGAGGGTCCCATGAGATAGTGGGCGCGCCCTCCACCCTTGCGGCTTCCTCGATTGCTTCTTGACTTGCACTCCAAGTCCTCTAGATCACGTTCGTTCCAAAATCACGCTCCCGAAGGTTTCATTCCATCTGGACTCCATTTGGTATTCCTTTTCTTCGAAACACTGAAATAGGCAAAAAACAACAGTATGGGCTGGGCCTCCGGTTAGTAGGTTAGTCCCAAAAATGATATAAAAGTGTAAAGTAAAGCCCATAAACATCCAAAACAGGTAATATAATAGCAAGGAACAATAAAAAATTATAGATACATTGGAGATGTATCACCGGCCGGCAGCATCAACTCGTGGGTTGACTTCGAGCAAGCATTCGTGCACAACTTCACTAGCACCTACTACCGTCCCGGCCGTGTCAGTCAACTCATCATGTGCGTGCAGGTGCCGAGCGAAACCGGCCCCGAGTACCTCGCACGCTGGAACGAGCTTCGCAATAGTTGCGAGGGGGCCCATGAAGTCCAAGCTATACAGTACTTTGTGAGCGGCTGCCAGGATGGCACCCTCCTCAAGAACAAGTTCCTACGCTCCGAGCCGACCACCATGGCCGCGCTCTTGGTCACGGTGGACAAGTATGCCACGGCCGATTTCGCCATGAAGATCCAAGTGGTGTTGGACGAAGCCGACAAGGCGTTGTCGGCACCATCCACCAAGCCGGCTGGCGAGAGGAGCCGCCAGCAGAACAACCAGCAGCACAACAAGCGCAAGGCCGAGCAGCAGGCTCCCCGGTACTACAATTGCCTCGTCACGAGCATTGATTAGGCGCCCGCGGCCGAGCCGGCCGGCAAATGCTCGTGAACCATCGAGACGGCATGGCACCACACCATGAGCTTCTAGGAGATGCTTGACACTCCCTGCAAACACTACAGTAGTGCAAGGCCATCCACACACTCGCTCCAGCAGTGCGCCATCACAAAGCATATCATGAGGGGCGACATCCCGCTGCCTCCGGCTCCGGGCACAGGGCAGTCACCATCACCTCCACCCCCGCCCCCGGCGAATGGCGCCATGCACGATGAAGTTTACCCCAACTAGAATGTGAGCTACGTCGTCTTCACCAGCTTTGGTGACGACAAAACATAGCGAGCGCCTACTTCGGTAGGAGGTGAACACCGTCATCTCGGTCATGCCAGAATTCATGCACTGGTCGGAGCGTCTGGTCAGCTGGACCAGGGAGGACCACCCGGCCGTCATGCCCAGCCTGGGTGGCTACACCCTCGACCTCGACCCCACCATCGTTGTTGTCAAGCGCACTTGCAAGTTCTCGCGAGTCCTCATCGATGGTGGCAGCAACACCAATATCCTCTACCGCGACACCATGACCAAGCTCGGCATCGAGGCCAAGCAATTGGAACCATTCCGGATGGTGTTCCACGACATTGTGCCGGGTCTCTCCTACTCCCCCATCGGCCGGATCTAGCTTGACGTCCTGCTCGGCACGAGCGACCATTTCCGGCGTGAGCCTATCTGGTTCGAGGTGGTGGACTTGTCCAGCATGTACCATGCGCTGCTGGTCCGGCCTACGCTCGCCAAGTTCATGGTGGTTCCCCACTATGCCTATCTGAAGATGAAGGTGCCGGGCCCCAAGGGCCTCATCACCATTGCTAGCGACTACAAAAAGTCCCTGGAATGCACCCAAGTCGGTGCCAAGTTGGCCGAATCACTGGTCATAGCTGAGGAGCAGCGGCAGCTCGACTGGATCATTGCTCTAGCCGGCAAGCAGCCGGTCGTGCCGGCTTTGGCCAAGTAGTCGGCTAGCGAGGCCTCATTCCAGCCGTCCAAGGACACCAAGAAGATCGAGTTGAACTCGGAAGACCCCTGCTGCACAACTACATTGTTGTGGGCACCCACCTCAGCAACAAATAGGAAGGCGAGCTCATCGACTTACTCTATGAGAATCGGGATATCTTTTCATGGTCCCCAAAGCAGATGCCGGGAGTTCCGAGGAAGTACACCGAGCACAAGCTACACTTTTGCAAGGACGCCAAGCCTGTCCGTCAACCCCTATGTCGCTTTTCAGAGAAGAAGAGAAGAACCATTGGTGAAGAAGTCGCCCGGCTGCTCGCGGCCGGCTTCATCATGAAAGTGTTTCACCCCGAGTGGCTGGCCAACCCGATCCTCGTCCTGAAGAAGAACAACACCTGGAGCATGTGCATAGACTACACCAGCCTAAACAAGGCATGCCCCAAGGATCCTTTTGCTCTCCCACGGAGATCAAGTGATCGACTCAACGGCCAGCTGTGAGCTCCTGTCCTTCCTAGATGCTTACTCCAGCTATCATCAGATCAAGCTAGACCCAAACAATGCCCTGAAGACATCCTTCATCACGCCCTTCGGGGCGTACTACTACATCACCATGTCCTTTGGCTTGAAGAATGTCGGCGCCACCTTCCAGCGCAGCATGCAGAAATGCTTGCTGACGCAACTCGGCCTCAACATCCACGTCTACGTTGACGACATCGAGGTGAATACCAAGCAGCACCTCATGCTCCTTGACGACCTAAAGAAAACTTCTGCCAATCTTCACCAGTACCAGATCAAGCTCAACCTGGATAAGTGCGTGTTCAGCATGCCGGCCTGGAAGCTCCTTGGCTTCCTCGTCTCGGAGCGCGGCATTGAGGCGAACCCTAAGAAGATCAAGGCCATCGAGCGCATGCGCAAGCCAACCCGGCTACATGATGTCTAAAAGTTCACCGACTACTTGGCCTTGGTCAGCCGGTTTCTCAGCCGGCTGGGTGAGAGGGCCTTGCCCCTATATCATCTAATGAAGAAGACGTCGTCGTTCGAGTGGAACGACCAGGCGGATGAAGCGTTCCAGGATCTCAACCATATGCTCTCCTCCGCACCCGTCCTGGCCACACCAGCCGACAAGGAGCCATTGTTGCTATACATCGCTACCACTTCACGGTCGGTCAACACGGTGTTGGTGGTCGAGCGACCAGAGAAGGGCAAGATCCAGTCCGTCCAGCGCCCGGTCTACTACCTGAGCGAGGTGCTTTCCGCCTCCAAGCAAAATTACCATCACTACCAGAAGATGTGCTACGGCGTGTATCTCACTGATACGTCTCCAACGCATCTACTTTTCCAAACACTTTTGCCCTTGTTTTGGACTCTAACTTGCATGATTTGAATGAAACTAACCCGGACTGACGCTGTTTTCAGCAGAACTACCATATTGTTGTTTTATGTGTAGAAAAGAAAAGTTCTCGGAATGTCCTGGAAATCCACGGAGCCACTTTTTGGATTTAATAAGAATTTTTGGCGAAAGAATTAATGCCAGGGGGCCCACAGCCTGTCCATGAAATAGGGGGACGCCCCCCAGGGCGCGGCCTCCTATCTCGTGGGCCCCCTGGACCTCCACCGATGTCAACTCCAACTCCATATATTCCATCTCGGGGAGAAAAAAATCAGAGAGAAAGTTTCATCGTGTTTTACGACACCGAGCCACCGCCAAGCCCTAATCTCTCTCGAGAGGGCTGATCTGGAGTCCGTTCGGGGCTCCGGAGAGGGGGATTCGTCGACGTCGTCATCATCAACCATCCTCCATCACCAATTTCATGATGCTCACCGCCGTGCATGAGTAATTCCATCGTAGGCTTGCTGGACGGTGATGGGTTGGATGAGATTTACCATGTAATCAAGTTAGTTTTGTTAGGGTTTGATCCCTAGTATCCACTATGTTCTGAGATTGATGTTGCTATGACTTTGCTATGCTTAATGCTTGTCACTAGGGCCCGGGTGCCATGATTTCAGATCTGAACCTATTATGTTTTCATGAATATATGTGTGTTCTTGATCCTATCTTGCAAGTCTACAGTCACCTATTATGTGTTATGATCCAACAACACCGAAGTGACAATAATCAGGATACTTCTCGGTGATGACCGTAGTTTTAGGAGTTCATGTATTCACTATGTGTTAATGCTGTGGTCCGTTTCTCTATTAAAAGGAGGCCTTAATATCCCTTAGTTTCTGCTAGGACCCCACTGCCACGGGAGGGTAGGACAAAAGATGTCATGCAAGTTCTTTTCCATAAGCACGTATGACTATTTACGGAATACATTCCTACATTACATTGATGAATTGGAACTAGTTCTATATCGCCCTATGTTATAACTATTGCATGAGGAATCACATCCGTCATAATTATCCATCACTGATCCATTGCCTACGCGCTTTTCATATATTGTAGTCCGCTTATTTACTTTTCTGTTGCTACTGTTACAACTGCTACAAAAACCCAAAAACATTTATCTTTACTTTTGCTACTGTCACCATTATTATCATACTACTTTGCTACTAAATACCTTGCTGCAGATACTAAGTTATCCAGGTGTGGTTGAATTGACAACTCAACTGCTAATACTCAAGAATATCCTTTGGCTCCCCTTGTGTCGAATCAATAAATTTGGGTTGTACTTCACCCTCGAAAGCTGTTGCGACCCCCTACACTTGTGGGTTATCAAGACTAATTTCTGGCGCCATTGCCGGGGAGCATAGCTCTATTCTTTGAGTCACTTGGGATTTATATCTATTGATCACTATGAAGAACTTGAAAGACGCTAAGACCAATATTTTGCCCTCAACTACGAGGGGAGGTAAGGAACAGCCATCTAGCTCTGCACTAGATTCTCCTTCTGTTATTAGTAGGCTTGCGACACCTAAACCTGCTACTGCTATGAATTCTGATATGTCGCATGTTATTGATGATGCCACTTCTGCTATGCATGATGAAACTACTTCTGTGCGTGATACTACTTTGCCATTAGGTGAATTTCTGGATGAACAACTTGCTAGAGTTAGGGGGAATGAAAATATTGAAGAACCTATTATTGATGATAGTAATGATGAACGTTCCCCCAATGATTATGTATTACCTGTTGTTCCTAAGGGTTATGTTATGAATGCAGCAGCTGCTATGGAAATTCTTGCTTGCAATGATATAAATGATCTTAAGAAATTATTAGCTAAATGGAAGCAGCAGTCTCTTAATGCTAGATTGAAACCCGATCCTGCTTTTGCTACTTCACCTATTTGTGTTACTAATAAGGATTATGAATTCTCTGTTGATCCTGATATTATTACTTTAGTTCAATCTGATCCTTTTTATGGCCTTGAATCTGAAACTGTTGTGGCACATCTTACCAAGTAGAATGATATAGCCACCCTTTTCACTCATGACGAGAAGTCTCACTATTTATACATCCTTAAGATATTTCTGTTCTCATTAAAGGGTGATGCTAAGACTTGGTATAATTCTCTTGCTCCTAGTTGTGTGCATAGTCCCCAGGATATGATTTATTACTTCTCTGCTAAATATTTCCCTGCTCATAAGAAACAAGCTGCTTTGTGGGAAATATATAATTTTGTGCAAATCAAAGAAGAGAGTCTCCCACAAGCTTGGGGGAGGCTTCTCCGGTTACTTAATGCTTTGCTTGATCACCCTCTTAAGAAAAATGAAATACTTGATATCTTTTATAATGGACTAACCGATGCTTCCAAGGACTACTTGGACAGTTGTGCTGGTTGTGTTTTCGGGGAAAGAACAGTCGACGAAGCTGAAATATTATTGAATAAATATGTTGACTAATGAAAATAATTGGACTCTTCCCGAGCCAGTTGCTGAAGTAATTCCTGAACCAATTGAGCCAACTCCTGAGCCTATTCCTAAACCCACTCCGAAGAAGAGAGGTGTTTTATTTCTCAGTCCTGAAGATATGCAAGAGGCAAAGAAATCAATGAAATAAAAAGGTATTAAAGCTAAAATGTTAAGAATTTACCACCTATTGAAGAAATACATGGTCTTAATTTACCGCCTAACAACCACATTGTCTTGATAACCCGACACAAGTAGTAAAGGTAAATTCTCTCTATAGATATAATAAAGTTGAAATACCCTCTACTAAATTTCATAGCCCATGCTTAGATGAATTTGATGACTTTATGGCTAGACAAGAAAGTTTTAATGCCTATGTTGGTAGAGAGTTAAAGAATAATGCTTTTGAGATAGGACGCGTAGGTGATAATCTGGCTAGAGTTAAAGATGAACTTCACCGCGTTAGCAAATATGCTTCTATGGTTTCTACTCAAGCTGAGCAAGTACTCAAAGCTCAAAATGATTTGCTTGATGAATTGAATAATAAAAATGACTTTGCCGTTAGAGTGGCTACTAGAACTGGTAGAATGACTCAGGAACCTTTGTATCCTGAAGGCCACCCTAAGAGAATCGAGCAAGATTCTCAGAGAAATAATTTAGAGGCACCTAGTTCTTTTGAAAAGAAGAAGAAATACAATAGAACCTTGCATGCTTCTAGTGAACCTACTGTAGACACACCTGAGAATCCCAATGATATTTCTATTTCTGATGCTGAAACACAATCAGGTGATGAACATGAACCTAGTGATAATGTTCATGTTGATGCTCAACCTAGCAAAAACAATGATGTAGAGATTGAACCTGCTGTTGATCTAAATAACCCACAATCAAAGAATCAACATTATGATAAGAGAGATTTTGTTGCTAGGAAGCACGACAAAGAAAGAGAACCATGGGTTCAGAAACCCATGCCCTTTCCTCCTAAACCATCCAAGTCAAAGGATGATGAGGATTTTGAGCGCTTTGCTGAAATGATTAGACCTATTTTCTTACATATGCGCTTAACTGATATGCTTAAAGTAAATCATTATGCTAAGTATATGAAGGATATCATCACAAATAAAAGAAAGATATCGGAAGCTGAAATTTCCACCATGCTTGCTAATTACACTTTTAAGGGTGGAATACCAAAGAAACTTGGAGATCCGGGTGTTCCAACTATACCATGCTCCATTAAAAGAAATTATGTCAGAACTGCTTTATGTGATCTTGGAGCCGGTGTTAGTGTTATGCCTCTCTCTTTATATCGTAGACTTGAATTGAATAAGTTGACACCTACTGAAATATCTTTGCAAATGGCTGATAAATCAACTGCTATACCTGTCGGTATTTGTGAGGATGTGCCTGTTGTGGTTGCAAATGTCACTATCTCAACGGACTTTGTTATTCTTGATATTCCTGAGGACGATAGTATGTATATTATCAATGGTAGACCTTCGCTTAATACTGCAGGGGCTGTTATTGATTGCAACAAAGGCAATTTCACTTTTCATGTTAATGGAAATGAGCATACGGTACACTTTCCGAGGAAACAATCTCAAGTTCATAGCATCAATTCTATTGAAAAAGTTCCAACTATCATTTTTGGAGATTTTGAATTTCCTCTCCCTACTATCAAGAAAAAGTATGATATTCTAATTGTTGGGGATTTTCATATCCCCGTTGAGGTAACTTAGTGTCATTCGAAATTTCTCCGGTTCTGCGTTATTCGGATGAGTTTGTTTACAAGACTTGATCAACCTTGTTAGTGGGTTCATTTTGATGATCACGATATGGATGAAACTAGAAGGCACAACCTTCTGTACCCTCTTTTTACTTTCTGTTATTTAGAATAAATAAAGCAAAAATAGTATTATCCGTGCAAAAAAAATAGTCCAAAAATAAAAGTGCTCCAAATGCCCTGCAAATTTAGTATGATTTTTTCTGGATTTTAGGCACCGAAAACACTGTAAGAGGGGCAAGCACTAGGCCACGAGAGAGGAGGCCCCCCCTGTAGGGCGCGCCCCCTGTCTCGTGGGCCCCTGGTGGCTCCCCTCCACTTATGCCAGCTCCCACACACTTCATCTTTTACCCAGAAAAATCCCCATCCAGCTCAAGCATGAGTTCTAGCTCGTTTTGCTGCGATTTTCGATCTCTTTGCTCAAAGCTCCATTCACAAAACTGCTTTGGGAGATTGTTGCTTGGTATGTGACTCCTCCATTGGTCCAATTAGTTTTTGTTCTAGTGTTTTATTCATTGCAAATTTTTGCTGCTTAGGTGACCATGTTCTTGAGCTTGCATGTTAAATTGTTGAGGTCCCAAGCAATTCCAATGCATGATATGGGCTCTAGGCACTAGTAGGAGTAGTTGCTATCATTCTTGTTTAGTTTTATGCACTTTTATTTTGAGGTTACTAAAAATTTCAGAAATTTTTAGAAAAATGTTTAGGAAACCTTTGAGGGGCTCTTCTAGCCAAAGCTCCCCGGAAAAACAAGCCAAAGAGAAGGAAAAAGCCAAGTATAATCTTCCTCGCTTAGCGGAAGTACGGTCATGTGAATGGCCATGCGAGGATTTCTTGAAAGAGGCTGGAATTCATGAAGACTTTCATGCTTTAATTGAGACTGCAGGCCTCACCGGGTTCATCAACGATCGAATAGATCAGTATCTCTTACTCACCAATAGTTTCGTGCAAAACTTTTATTTTTATCCTAAGAAGTCACCGCATGAAGTATCATTTCATTTATATGATGAGTTCAAAGAAATGTCTTTACGTCATTTTTGCGCGGTATGTAGGATACCTTATGTGGGAGAATTAGAGGAACCCCATCGTGAAGATGTGGCGGGCTTTGTTAATACTATTGTCATAGAGGAGCCAAAGAAGGGTTCCGAGGGAAAAGTCTCTAGCATACACTTTAATGTTTTACGCTACTTTGCCATATTTGCTAGTAGATGCTTGATTGGTCGTGGAAATAGTAGAAACTTGAGTGTTCCTGATATTATCATTCTTCAACATGCTTTGCTTGGAGACAATACTTTTAGTATGGGGGCCGTCGTTGCTAAATGGCTAGCCCTGAATCGTACAAAAGGCCCCATATTTGGAGGTATCTATGATGCATGTCTTGCTAGACATTTTCAGATACCCATTAGGCACCATGAGGAAAAGGAGACAATATTGCCTCCTCACATTTTAGGTTACAAGAGCATGGTAGCACACAAGTTTATTGTTGACAACGAAGATAGGATGCTCTTGTATAAACATAGATTCAATAAAGAAACACTTTGAGATTATTATTTTGCCTGCACCTTTGATGTTTGATTTGCTTGCAGAAAATTTTCTTGTCACACCGGAGGCGGTGAACAATCATCGAGCTCAAGCTTTTACTCCAGAACCTGAACCTGAACCGGAACCTGAGCTGGACCCTTATCGTGCATCATCTATCCAGTGGGATCCAGAGATGACCAGCCAGTGGTATCCTGATTACACCTCCCAGTACACCGGGGAGAGTAGCGGCGGTCCTTGGTATTAAACCAACTTAGGCCAAAAGCCTAAGCTTGGGGGAGTACGTATTTCTCATCGACTTTACATTCATGTTCACACACTAGTCGTCGGTGCTCATACTATTTCATTGTATTATCCATGCTAGTTTAAATTTCTTTTTCTAGTTTTCTTCTTGTGTGTTTGATAAACCTTGAGAAAAACCAAAAAAAATAGTTAGTTTAATTTCCTTGCGTGTAGTAGGAATTAAAATGAAAACCCAAAAAGATTTCTAGTTCTTCTTCTTACTTGTTGGGAGCTTTCCCGTGTAAATAGTTTTATTTTCTTTTCTTTCCTTTGGGGGTCGAGAAGATCATATTGAAAATGCTTAGTGGCTCTTATATGCATGATTGTTTATTTAATTTAGAGCCCATATTACTTGTCTTCTCTCTTGAGTTGAATGCTTGCAGATTCCAGCTTAGTCCAATGCACGTACAGTCCTATCATTATACACATCGTTCATTCGTGCAAGTGAAAGGCAATAATGACGATATATGATGGACTTATTGGGATGAGAAAAGCTGGTATGAACTCGACCTCTCTTGTTTTTGTAAATATGATGAGTTCATCGTTCTTGAGTCAGCTATTATGAAGTAAACATATTTGCAATGACATTTAGAAATTATAGTTACTTGTGCCATGCTTGATTAGCTATGAGTTATAATGGTTTACCTTGCGTGCCAACATCCTATTAGAATGATTATGATGTGATATGATGGGATGGTGTCCTCCTTTGAATGAATTGAGTGACTCGACTTGGCACATGTTCATGCATGTAGTTGAATCCAATCAACATAGCCTTCACGATATTTATGTTCATGGTGGATTATATCCTACTCATGCTTGTACTCGGTGTGAATTAATTTTAATGCATGCTTACGACTGTTGTCGCTCTCTCAGTTGGTCGCTTCCCAGTCTTTTGCTAGCCTTCACCTGTACTAAGCGGGAATACTGCTTGTGCATCCAAACTCCTTAAACCCCAAACTTGTTCCATATGAGTCCACTATACCTACCTATATGCGGTATCTACCTGTCGTTCCAAGTAAATTTGTATGTGCCAAACTCCAAACCTTCAAATGAAATTCTGTTTTGTATGCTCGAGCAGCTCATGTTACAACTAGGGCTGCCTATATCTTCCATGCTAGGTGGGTTATTCTCAAGAGAAGTGGACTCCGCTCCTCATTCACGACAAAGGGCCGGTAACCGGGATGCCCAGTCCCATGATCCAAAAAGATCAAAGCAAATCAAAATAATTAAACAAAACTCCCGCAGGGCTGTTGTATGTTGGAGGCACTCGTTGTTTCGAGCAAGCCATGGATTGATGCTTGTTGGTGGTTGGGGGAGTATAAACCTTTACCATTCTATTTGGGAACTGCCTATAATGCATTTAGTATGGAAGATACAGCCATCTCATAGATGTTGCGTTGACAGCAAAAGTATGCCGCTCAAAATGTTATTCAATCTCTATTTTAAAATCGAGCTCTGGCACCTCTACAAATCCCTGCTTCCCTCTACGAAGGGCCTATCTATTTACTTTTTATGTTGAGTCATCACCCTTCTTATTAAAAGCACCCGCTGGAGAGCACACTGTCATTTGCATTCATTATTACTGGTTTATATTGGGTATGACTTGACTGTATCTCTTTTACCATGAATTACAATGTTTAGTCAGTCCTTGATCTTTAAAGGTGCTCTGCATTTATGTTTTGCGGTCTCAGAAAGGGCTAGCGAGATACCATTTTGTTATATCATGTTATGATTATTTTGAGAACGTGTTGTCATCCGAGTTTTATTATTATGGCTCGCTAGTTGATTATGCTATTGATGTGAGTAATTGTGGGACCTATGTGTTATTATGAGTATGGTTAGTTCATAATATTTGCTGAAACTTGAATGCTGGCTTTTCATGTTATAACAACAAGAGCAAACAGAGTTTGTAAAAGTTTTTTTTATCACTTTCAGTTTATCAACTGAATTGCTTGAGCACAAGCAAAGGTTTAAGCTTGGGGAGTTGATACGTCTCCAACGTATCTACTTTTCCAAACACTTTTGCCCTTGTTTTGGACTCTAACTTGCATGATTTGAATGAAACTAACCCAGACTGACGTTATTTTCAGCAGAACTACCAAGATGTTGTTTTATGTGTAGAAAAGAAAAGTTCTCGGAATGTCCTGGAAATCCACGGAGGCACTTTTTGGAATTAAAAGATTTTTTGGCGAAAGAATTAATGCCAGGGGGCCCACAGCCTGTCCACGAGATAGGGGGTGCCCCCCCTAGGGCGCGGCCTCCTATCTCGTGGGCCCCCTGGACCTCCACCGACGTCAACTCCAACTCCATATATTCCGTCTCGGGGAGAAAAAAATCAGAGAGAAAGTTTCATCGCATTTTACGACACGGAGCCGCCGCCAAGCCCTAATCTCTCTCGGGAGGGCTGATCTGGAGTCCGTTTGGGGCTCCAGAGAGGGGGATTCGTCGCCGTCGTCATCATCAACCATCCTCCATCACCAATTTCATGATGCTCACCGCCGTGCGTGAGTAATTCCATCGTAGGCTTGCTGGACGGTGATGAGTTGGATGAGATTTACCATGTAAGCAAGTTAGTTTTATTAGCATTTGATCCCTAGTATCCACTATGTTCTGAGATTGATGTTGCTGTGACTTTGCTATGCTTAATGCTTGTCACTAGGGCCCGAGTGTCATGATTTCAGATCCGAACCTATTATGTTTTCATGAATATATGTGTGTTCTTGATCCTATCTTGCAAGTCTATAGTCACCTATTATGTGTTAAGATCTGACAACCCCGAAGTGACAATAATCGGGATACTTCTCGGTGATGACCGTAGTTTGAGGAGTTCATGTATTCACTATGTTTTAATGCTTTGGTCCGGTTCTCTATTAAAAGGAGGCCTTAATATCCCTTAGTTTCCGCTAGGACCCCGTGCCATGGGAGGGTAGGACAAAATATGTCATGCAAGTTCTTTTCCATAAGCACATATGACTATTTATGGATCACATGCCTACATTACATTGATGAATTGGAGCTAGTTCTATATCACCCTATGTTATAACTATTGCATGAGGAATCGCATCCGGCATAATTATCCAGCACTGATCCATTGCCTACGAGCTTTTCATATATTGTTCTCCGCTTATTTACTTTTCCGTTGCTACTATTACAACTGCTACAAAAACCCAAAAAAAATTATCTTACTTTTTCTACTGTCACCATTATTATCATACTACTTTGCTACTAAATACCTTGCTGCAGATACTAAGTTATCCAGGTGTGGTTGAATTGACAACTCAATTGCTAATACTCAAGAATATTCTTTGGCTCCCCTTGTGTCGAATCAATAAATTTGGGTTGTACTTTGCCCTCGAAAGCTGTTGCGATCCCCTACACTTGTGGGTTATCACTCACCGCCAAGAAGTTGAAGCAGTACTTTCAAGAGCATGTCATCACCGTGGTCAGCACGGCCCCGATCGGCGAGATCATGGGCTGCCGGGATGCCTCCGATCGGGTTGCCAAGTGGGCCATCGACTGGATGAAGACCCAATACCTGCCACCGGATTCGACGCACTGGCGCATGCACTTCGACAGCTCGAACATGCACTCCGGCTTGGGAGCCGACATCGTGTTGTCTTCCCCGAAGGGCGACCAGCTGCGGTACGCGCTCCAGATCCACTTCGCCGCCTCCAACAACGTTGCTGAGTACGAAGCCCTTATGCACGGTCTCCGGCTTACCAAGGAACTTGGTGTCTTGCGCATCCTGTGCTATGGCCACTCGGATTGGTGGTTCAGCAGTGTTCTCGCGAGTCGGACGCCCGGTATATCAACATGGCTAGCTACCGCTTCCTGATCCAGCAGCTCTCCAGCAACTTCGACGGCTGCAGTTGTGATAGCAACACGGGGCTTGCTGGTATCTAGCGTGCAGCACGCATAGGAGCCCGGAGACGGTTCTCCTCGAGAAGCACAACGTCATCACGTCGGTGTTGTTCCTGTGCTACTTCATTGTAGGCAAGCACTCTAGGTAACCAGTAAATGAGTTCCGTGGGGATAATAGCTTCTGCCCCATAGACTAGGGAGAAGGGAGTCTACCCAGTAGCTGGCTTTGGTATCGTTCTGAGGGACCAAATAACCACCAGCAGCTCTTCGATCCACCGCCTGGCGCTCTTCTACAGCTTTATCAAATGTTCTTGTCTTGAGTCCTCACAACACTTTAGTGTTTGCCCTCTTAGCTTGCCCATTGCTTCTAGGATGTGCAACAGAGGCAAATGAGATCTTGCTTCCGAGGGCATGAACATATTGCATGAAGGCGTGGCTCCTGAATTGGGTGCCATTGTCAGTGATGATCCGGGCAGGGATCCCGAAGCGGCAAACCAATCCTTTCAAGAACTTGATAGTTGACTGAGCAGTCACCTCACGGCTTCTCCTTCCGACCACTTTGTAAACTTGTCAATTGCAACGAATAAGAATTCAAAGCCCCCGGAAGCATGGAGGAAAGGGCTGAGGATATCGAGCCCCCAGACCGAAAACGGCCATGGCAAAGGGATTGTCTGAAGAGCTTGGGAAGGCAGATGGATATTCTTGGAATGGAACTGGTAGGCTTCACACTTGGTTATTAGCTTGACTGCATCTTGGAGGGTTGTGGGCCAATAGAATCCTTGTCGGAATGCTTTCCCAACCAAAGCCCTTAGTCCAATGTGGGAGCCGCACATGCCTTTGTGTATTTCTGCCAGCAGTTCCTTTCCTTCTTCCTAGCAAATGCACTTCAATTTCAAACCATTGGACCTTCTTCTGTATAATATGTCATTGACAAACTGATACATACTGGCCCTCTGGGCTACTCTTTCAGCTTCTTCTTGCTCTTCGGGAAGTTCTTCGGTTTGGAGGAAATGAACTATGTGTTGTGCCCAAGTTGGAGCCTGGGGCTTGGCAGTGAGGACTAGCGGCACCTCCTCCTTCGTGGGAGCGCACCCCTCGACCACGAGGACCGGTGGTCTGGTGGGAGGGGGTAGCTCAGCAGCTGAAGGGGAGTTGTTCCCATGAAGCTCTCTACCGGGAGCCCCGTGAGGCTCTACCGGGAGAGGCTTGCCGGAATTCAGTTTCATCCTCTTCCGAGGCATTGTTGACGGGGATACGGAGGGCTGAGTAAGATGGAGAACAAAAGTTCCTAGTTCCACAGGAAGCTTCTATGCAGCGCACTTGCTCTGTTTGCAACCCGTCAAAGCACTCCTCCAGACTTCTCACTTCCTCAACGTTTGCCTCCATCAATGGACTTCGGTAATCCTTGTTTACTTGTCTCGCCACAAGTTGTGAATCTCCTCGAATTATCAGCTTCTTGATCCCCAATTCTGTGGCAATCCCGAGCCCTACAAGGAGCCTTTCATACTCTACAGTATTGTTGGTCGCCTCCTCCAGGGGAAAATGCATCTGGAGGACATACCTCAGGTGCTGTCCAGTGGGAGCAACGAGAAGCACGCCAGCCCCTGCACCTTGTAGGGAGAAGGCGCCATCGAAATACATGATCCATTCTTGGGGTGCTTCCTTACTGGGAATAATTGTCTCTAGTATCTCTTCATCAGGGGTTGGCGTCCATTCTACAATAAGCTCTGCCAGTGATCTGCTCTGAATTGTTGATGTGCTTTCAAACTTTAAGCCAAAGTTGGATAACTCCAATGCCTGCTCCACTATTCTGCCGGTAGCCTCAGGGTTTCGGAGTATCCTTTGCAAAGGGAAGCGGGTGAAAACTGTGATATCATGGGCTTGGAAGTAGTGGCGCAGTTTCCTTGAGACCATGACTAGGCCAAAAATCAATTTTTGCACACCAGAATACCTGGATCTAGCCCCCTGCAATAGGGAGCTGACGAAGTATACTGGTCACTGCACCACTTTCTTCTTTGCCGCGTCCTTGGGGTTGCCTCTGCTGCCGTGCTCTTCCCTATCTTGATCCACGTTTGGCCTTGCCGAGCTATGCTCACTCTCTCCCCCAGAAGGGACACTGGCCGAGGTTGCTGCTTCTTCCACTTCCCACTGCGCCACTAATGTTGCACTAGCCACTTGATTAGTTGCTGCCAGGTATAGTAACAACGGCTCTTGTGGTTTGGGAGCAACCAAAGTTGGCACAGAAGACAAGTAGGTATTCAAATCTTGCAGTGTTGCGTCTGCTTCCGGAGTCCACTTCATGGGTCCTACATTCTTAAAAAAAATTGAAGAACAGCAAGGCGTGCTCGGAAAACTTGGAGATGAACCTGCTCAACGCACCCTATCAAACACCTCACATCTTTAACTGTCTTAGGTTCCTGAATCTGCTCGATAGCCTTGATCTTATCACGGTTGGCCTCTATCCCGCGATGGGACACAAAGAAACCAAGTATCTTTCCGGAGGGAATGCCAAACACACACTTCTTCGGATTCAACTTCAAGTCACTACAAAAAAATACACTTCCGTGATGATATGTATTTGTCACAGTAGGTCGCGTTTTTTGTCATGCATGTACATCCATGACAAATTTATGACAGAATCAAGATAGTCATACCTGTGCTGTCGTAGAAGTGTTCCATGACATTACCAAAATTATCATCATGGAAGTGTCCACTTCCATGACGATAAATCACGCGTCACAGAAGTGCTTTCGTCAAGGGTGACCGACACGTGGCATCCACCGTAACGGAACACCGTTAAACTATCGGGTCGGATTTTGGATCCGATAACCCGTTAACAGCCCCGACCAATGGGAAATTTCCACGTGTAAAATTCTGATTGGCCGAAGGGAACACCTATCAGCTCCGCATTGGCACAGGTGTCACTCATCCAACGGTCGAGATGAGCCTATGATATGTTGACACGTGGACCGGCCCAAAAGTGGCCCACAAAGTTTAAATGGGCCGGCCCAACCGAAGGCCCATAAGATTTAGCGGACCATAATGGACCGGCCCAGCTAAAGGACCACAAAATTTAGCGGACCATAATGGGCCAGCCGAGCTAAAGGCCCACAAGATTTTGCGGACAACAATGGGCCGGCCCAGCTAAAGGCCCACAAGATTCTGCAGACCATAATGGGTCGGCCCAGCTAAAGGCCCAACATTCTCTGTCAAATCGGCCCGTCAACGGCGTGGTCTAAACTTGTCATCAATGCGGCCCATGGTCACTTCTGGCCCATTAACAGTCCGCTAAGTAATTGGGCCAAATTACGGCCCGGTGTATTTCCGGCCTGTTAAAGGTCCGGCTTCATTTGGGCCCATTTATAGGCCATCAAAACTTTTGGCCCATAAACGACCGTGAAGGATTTGGGTCATATTCGGCCATGTCTGTCATTCGGCCTGTTAGAGGCCCACTATACATTTCGGCCACTTTCGGCCTGTTGTCATTTTCGGCCTGTTAACGCCGGACGTAAACCAAGGGCCATATGTGGCCCAACGTCATATCGGGCCCATTAACGGCCCATTTAAAAATGACAATAGTCTAGCCCAACCGAAGTTCCGGCCTGTTAAAGGCCCGTGTATTAGGTCGGCGCATTTACGGCCCGTCTGAATTCCGGCCTGTCAAATATCCGCATTGTGAATGGGCCACCATTTTGGCCTGCTAAGTCCAGTGGGTTATTTGGCACAATCAGGGCCCAATCTCACTTTCGGTCTATTAAAGGCCCATGTTTTTTATGGGCTCGAGATATTTACCCCTGTAAAGGGCCTATTTTACTGAGGGCCCAAATTATGTTTAGGCCTGTTAAAGGCCCACTATGGGCACATGCCTACCAGAAAAATTTGAAAGCTTATGCTAATTTAAGCCCATATATTTTTAGTGGGCTACATGCCAATTTCAGCCCGTAATCGTTTTTGGCCCAATTGGAATGGCCCGACGAATGTTGGCATGTTGGGCTCCTACGAAGCTTTCGGCCGAATACATTACTAAGTAAACCTACACTATACAAAAATAGCATCGTAATTACTGTAGCCTGTGGCAGCATCATAAATGTTGTATCACAACAAAATAAATTCCAATCATACAACAAAAGGCCTATTGGCATAAAATTTACAGTGCTTCCAGATAAAAGCACCATCAGATGTATAGAAGCAAAGATCATTTGACCTGAGTGCTAATGTTTCAGGCTGTAGAATCTGATGGAGCAGCACTATCTCCACCTTTTTTCCGCCATTGCTCTTCAACAACGAAGTGAATATATAATAGTCTGGTTTCAAAACCATTCATATCTTGACGACATTTCTCAACCACTATTCTTGTTTCTGAAACAACATCCATTAGGGATTGGACTTGTGTCTGGAGCACAGATATATCACTCTGTCTAGCAGGAAGATTTTGTTCAGTAGGCGATTTGGACGAGGTTACCTTGACAACCAACCCAGAATTACGCAGGAAGGTGCTTTTTGCACTGTTAGTGGAGAGATACTGACGCACTGCAGCAAGAGGTGACATTGTGCCTGTAGTAGCCTCGTCACCTTCAGGTGGTTGTGGCTGTTCAATCATTTTTTCCATAGCTTCCTGAAAGTTTGAACTTGTAGATTAGTGTACCAGATAAGTTACTAATGAGACAAAAACAAACAAATTAGGTTAAACGTTTATACATAACTTATTTTGGTGAACTACTGTAATACATTAGCATGTATTGTAGTGCCAACTACATAATAAAATCACTTTCGGAACATATGTCCATGTAGCATGCCTAATGTATTGTCTATTTCCTCACATTCGTTGACATCTAAGGATAAAGAGACATGGTTTAAAGTAGGATGAACATAGTATGACATCATTCATATCATGGGCAAACAGATATAAAATAAACATGCTATTTTATCATTGTGTGCGCACGTGAACGTAACAACTAGATTACAGATCAAGACCAAAATAATATCCTTCATCTCTTTTAAACCATGTAAGGTGAAATGATAGTTTAAGACAATTGTGTATAAAAGTGAACAGAGTAACTGACATTGGCTGCAAACCAAGTAGTTAAATGAACACATCATAGTACCAATCAGTTCAAGGCAGGAGGAGTAAGGACTTACAACAGCGGCTTGAGCTGCTGTGCTCATGCCCTTCATCTTGCTGGTGTGGCAATGCTTGAAGATTTGCACTGCATTCGATTCAGGTTCTTTGTGGTCCGCACGGGCTTTCCTCTGTATTTGGAACAAGTCAACATAGATACGATAATATGGCACAAAAAAAGAAGGAAGTAGCAGCTATTTACAAGAGCCTCGCAGTGTGCAATATAGCTACGAGATCCTGTTGTCTATTGGAATTTCACTTTAGAACGGTTGGTTTTGTTCTTCAAACAGTTAGCCTAGAAGAAGATACACTTGTAAGGGACATACATAAATACAAGTTCAATATGTGGTCTTATCAAATACATATAGCCTACCTGATACTTTGGATCAGACCAGTGTTTAACGAGGGCTGTCTAGTCTTCATCTGTAATATATTCCACTGGAGATGTTTGGGCAATTTCATTGTTAGCCTTGCCTTCAAAGTGAGATTTTCTAAGGTGATACCGATACTGTCGCAGAGCAGACTGAAAAACATGAGTGCATGCTTGTTTAGTTGCATCATCTTTTGGATCCAACTTGAACCTCATCTGTTGAAAAAAGAATGTGAGTCTTATTAGGAGGAAGCTAGAAAGTATGGGACAAAGCAAGACAATATTACTAATTGCGATGAATAACATTACTTACGGATAAATGGTCAAGCAAGGTGTTAAACCAGGTATTGTCTTTCTCATTCCTGTACTGGATCCACGTTGGGAGGATACGCGCATGACACCTAACGGCAATGGTTGCCTCTGATACTAACTTGGCTGACTCTGTAGCATCACATGGCCTTTTTAAACCTGTGTCAAAATGGATCTCCATTCTTCCTCCTTTAGATTTTGTTAATTTGTCAAGCATTATCCCTGATGTATGTTTCCACTTGCGCCGTGGTGCTAGTTCAACAATGAATATGGAAAGTGTTAGTGTACATCAAACTGTAAGAGTACATATAAAGGAGCATGCAACTGCAACTTGACTCGGTCAGGTACCGTCTTGGTGTTGATGCTCATGAGGTTCATCTGATCTTGCCAAATCCTGTTGTATCAGCAATGCTTTGGAAGTAGTGTTAGGTGTGAAGGCATCTTGGGAACTGGCCAGTTCCAGAGCAAACGAATGAGTAACTAGTTGAGATGCTGGTACAGTTGAAGCGGATGCTGCAGCTGGTGGAGCAGGTGATACTATGTTTGTAGATTTAGCGGGTGGACTTGGACCTTCTACTGCACTATAAGTACCAGCAGAATCTCGACGACAGAACCTTTTCCGTTTCACCCGACGAGTAACAACACTCCCTACTATATTATTTTCCTTGCTCTTTTTTGACTTTGCCATGTCAAGCTGTGCCCACAACACAAAAGAATAAAATCACTCTTCAGAACTCATTGATGCATGATACAGACAAGCAATACTTTGATGTAAGACAACCGTATGAGGATGGAATATGTAAGAAAAACAGGACGGCATGACATATTCACAGCTACGATGTGCAAACTAACCAGAAGGATTTTCAAGAAAATAGAAGTAATGCAAGCTAGACACCATATGAAAGATGCAACCAATATTACTCTGCCAAGTTAAAAGTGTCTTGTCATAAGTGGCAATTCGAAAAATTAGAAGCAGTACAATGTAGAAATCAATGCAAGATGCAACCACTATCAAACTGCCATGTTAAAAGCGTACAATCATGAGTTACTGACGCGGGATACACAACAACAGTACTTTGATGTAAGAACATGGTATGATAGATAGATGCAGTGTATTCTAGACAAAGAAAGCCATGTCATATGCACATGTATAACGTATAAACTCAGCAGGTGCAATTTAATCAAAATAGAAGAAATACAGGCTAGACAACATATGCAACATGAAACCAATTATCACACTGTCAACTTAGAGCAAGCACCTGGGAGATGAACTCATCATGTAGACTTGGGACTTCAACTTCATTAGCAGTAGCAGTGGCAAATCTAGAGAGTCTCTGTTTGCGTCGGTGCGGAGTACCACCAACATCCCCTAACTTACTATTTTCCTTCCTATTTTATGATATTGCCTTATGAAGTCAAAAGCACAAGCAGATGAATAAAATTAGCTCTGCATAACTGGTTGATGCATGATACAAACGAACACTACTTTGATGTAAGGCAAGCGCGGGATAGGAGGATGGAATATATACAAAAAAATACAGCGTTTCATATTCACACGTATGATAGGAGGATGGAATATGTATGAAAAAACAGTAAGCGGAACGCATTTCAACAAAATTAGAAGAAATGAAAGCTAGGCACCATATGAACATGCAACCAATATCACTCTATCAGGTAAAAAGTGTCTCGTTGTAAGTGCCATTTCAAGAAATTAGAAGCAATACAAGCTAGAAGACAATGCAAGATGCAACCTACATCACAGTCCCAAGTTAAATGTGTCTTATGGGTAAGTGATCGTTGCACGTATAAGTTGTAAGCTACGCAGATGCAATTCTACATAATCAGAAGCAATACAAACTAGACATCATACGGAAAACGCAACCACGTATAACAGTTCCAAGTAAGAGCAAGCACCTGTGATGGTGGAGTAGGGGAGATGTGCTCATCATGTACACGTATGTTCTAGAAATAGGAACATGTGTCACATTCACAGGCATTATGTGTAAAGTAAGCAGATTCAATTCAAGTTAGAAGCAATACAAGCTAGACATCATACGCAACATGCAACCACATATAATAGTGTCAAGTTAGAGCAAGCACCTGTGATGGTGGAGTAGGGGAGATGTGCTCATCATCTACATAGCTACATTGACTGTCCAGCCTTGTGTTGTCTTGCGAATCTTGTTGGGAGGATGGCGGAGTAGAATCTTTAGAGACCCCCTGTTTGAGTTGCTCCGAAGAACCACCATCATCCACTCCTAGACTAATTTCCTTCAGCTGTAATGATTTTGCATTGTGACGTCAAACCGATAAGAAAAAGGAATAAAATTCGCTCTTCAGAACTCATCCATGCATGATACTGATGAACACTACTCGGATGAAAGGCAAACACATGATGCGAGGATGGAATATGTACGAAAAAATGGACGGCTTGACATATTCACACCTATAATGTTGTAACTAAGCAGAAGGCACTTTAACAAATTAGAAACACTGCAAGACACCATATGGAAGGTGCAATCAATATCACTCTGCCAAGTTAAAACGGTCTCGTCATAGGTGGCGTTCATCAAACTAGAAGCAATACATGCTAGAAATCATATTCAAGACGCAAACCAATATCACACTGCCAACTTAAAGGTGTCCCATCATAAGTGACTGATGCAGGATAAACAAGAAGAGTAGTTTCATGTAAGAACATGGTGTGATAGACAGATATAGTATGTACCAAAAACAGGAAAGTCTGTCATATTCACATGTATCATGTGTAAGCTAAGCAGATGCAGTTTACACTAATTAGGAGCAATACGAGCTAGACACCATATGCAACATGCAACCAGATATCACACTGCCAAGTTAGAGCAAGCACCTTGGATGGTGGAGTAGGGGAGCGGAGACTTGGACCACTAGTAGAAAATGGAGCTTTAAAACCGGTTTGTAAGGGCCTTTAGTGCCGGTTATGGAACCGGCACTAAAGTGTGGGCACTAAAGGCCCCCCTTCAGTACCGGTTCGGCACGACCCGACGCTAAAGTGCCACCACGTGGCGTGAGCTCACGCCCTGGTATGGGGGACCTTTAGTACCGGTTGGTGTTACCAACCGGTACTAAAGGTTTTTTTCTGAATTTTTTTTGAGAATTTTGGAAAAAAAATTGATTTTTTTCGATTTTTAATTTTTCTAAATTATTTGATAATTTTATCTCTAATCACCTCTCTTAACTGCTCAAGTGTGGATCACTCATTCCAAATCATCTAACTTCCCGACCGGTCACCCATCCCTCTCACTACTCCAGCCCGAGCACGCTTAACTTTCGGGTTCTATTCTCCTTCGTTTCCAAGTCTGCACTTGTTGTTTTCCTGACAATAGTAAGATGTTAATCCTATTAACCCTCAGGAGTTTAGCTTGAGCATGAAGTCACATATTTCACCGTTTGAGTTTGAAACTATTATTCTAAAAAAACAGTAATTATTTAGTAACGCTAATATTTCTTGAATAAGTTTGACCATAGTTTGACCACCGTTTGACCATAGTTTGACCATATTTGACCAAAATTCAAAAAATTGAAATAATTATTTAGTAACACAAATATTCTTGAATAATTATGTAGTAACATTAATACTTCTTGAATAAGTAGTTTGACCAGATTTAACCAATTTGTTTTAGAAAAACTGAAATTTGACCATATCTTTTTTTCCTTTTGGAATCTGAGGATTTTCGTGCTGAATTTTTTGATATATTATATGTTTTTTCCCGACATCGTATGCAAAAGTTATAGCCGTTTTACATTTTCCCTACACTTTTTGCAAAACGTGTCCAAATTTAAGTTTTCAAATTTAAGTCTTCTGAAGTTTTTATCATTTTCTTTTGATTTTTTCAAAACTGAAATGGCGATACACAGGGGGGGTAGAGTTTGAAAATTGCCCTATAGTGCCGGTTTGTGTCTTCAACCGGGACTATAGGTTAAGACTCTGTAGTGCCGGTTGGTGACGCAAACCGGTACTAGAGGTTAGATCTTTAGTACCGGTTTGTGTCACAAACCGTCACTAAAGGGGCTCGTGGGCCCTGGCCTGACGCCAGCCTGCCACCACCCCTTTAGTACCGGTTCATGGCACGAACCGGTACTAAAGGTTCATTACGAATCGGCACTATTGATCACATTAGTGCCGGTTTTTTTTACAAACCGGCACTAATGTGCTTCACGATTGACCCTTTTTCTACTAGTGGACCATGTAATGCACTATCAGTACAAGGAGAATCGGTATAGATGCTCCGTTTACGTTGCTGCAGAGGACCACCATCATCGCCTTCCTTACAAAAATAGGAAGGGATGTCATATTCACAGGTATAGTGTGTAAACTAAGCAGATGCAATTTACCCTAATTAGAAGCATTACAAGCTAGACACCGTATGCAACATGCAACCACATATCACACTGCGAAGTTGGAGCAAAGCACCTGTGATGGTGGTGTAGGGGAAGTGTTGTCTTCAGGTACAGAGCAATGTCCAATATCTTCATTTAGGCTTGTTGTTTCTTGAGAATCATGTGGAGAGGATGAAATTGCATTCTTTATAAGAGTATTGCGTCTCATATTAACCCACGCGCGTGACTGTCACATCATAAGCGATAGACGCAGGATACACAAGAACAGTAGTTTGATGTAAGAACATGGTGTGATAGGCAGATGAAGTATGTACCAAAAACAGGAAGGCGTGTCATATTCACATGTATAATGTGTAAGCTAAGGAGATGCAATTTAACAAATTAGGAGCATTGATGAGGGATACACAAGAAAAGTAGTTTGATGTAAGAACATGGTTAATAGAAAGACGTAGTATGTACCAAAAACAGGAAGGCATGTCATATTCATAGGTATAATGTGTTAACTAAGCAGATGCAATTTACCCTAATTAGAAGCAATACAAGGTAGACACCATATGCAACATGCAACCACATATCACACTGCCAAGTAAGAGCAAGCACCTGCGATGGTGGTGTGGGGGAATTGCGGTGATCAACTAGAGAGCTACGTTGACTATCTTCATTCAGCCTTGCTGTTTCTTGAGAATCATGTGGGGAGGATGACACTGCACTCTTTAAACGAGTAGGGCGTCTCACAGTAACCCACCCGGGTGACTGTCTCATCATAAGTGATTGACGAGGGATACTAAAGAGCATTAGTTTGATGTACGAACATGGTTAATAGACATATGTAGTATGTATCAAAAACAGGAAGGCATGTCATTATCAAAGGTATAATGTGTAAAGTAAGCAGATGCAATTTAACGAAATTGGAAGCAAGACAAGCTAGACACCGTATGCAACATGCAACCACATTTGACAGTGTGAAGTTAAAGCAAGCACCTGGGATGGTTGTGTGTGGCAATTGAGATCATCAACTGCAGAGCTATGTGTACTGTCTCCAACTGCTGGCACTGCACCCATTAGAGTGCTGAAACGCTTAGTGCTTATCTTCGAATTACACTGGAGCGACTTCTGTCTTTTCTTTTCTGCATTCATCAACACTGCGTCAGAGTCTGAAATACTCATGCATAAAAAAACAATAGTGTGAGTATGGGTGAAGTGTGTGCACAATTAGTACAGTGTAAAGGTAGCAGATAGCAGGTCGGTGAGAAATAAATGACGGGAGACATATGATAGCTCTACAACATGCATGGCGCATTAAATTACTACAGGATTCTATGAAAACAACAGTCGACTGAAAGCAAATAGGCTAGTCCATTTTTCTGCACCGCCCGATGTACAAAGAACGGGAAGATCGCCTTCATCTACCTCCAGCCAGTCAGTGTTGATGATCTTCCTCGAAACACCAGCGACCACCGGCCCAGTATTCCTACCCTGCCTGCACCCTCCCTCGACCTCACCGCACCGCCGTGCTTGGCACCGCCACCCCAGCCCCACATCGGGCGCAAGCAGCTCCTGCGCCCCACACCCCTATGATAGACACCGATGTGCCGCTTCTCCGGGGAACATGCGGACTAGGTGCTCCGCGCGCCTAAGCGGGTGCTGCTTCTTTTAATTGCGGTTCGACTGACCCTGAATTGAAATCCAGGCGGGCTACTGACCTCTAGCAAAGGTGAAATAGTAAAAGGGAGGAAACCTTGTGCATTTAGTATCATGAAGAAGATGCAGTAAGAAGCGATCAACTAGTTTCTTTCGTGGAATGAATACGGTGTGAGAGGAGACGTAAGATTTGCACAAATAAGGGAAGAGGAGTACCTCTTTCTGCTGGCAGTGTTGTGTCCTCCTTCTGTTTTTTTGACAATCTTGTTGCTCGCCGGAAACCAGAAGTTGTGGAGGACGGTGCATCCTTGGACGAACCCATGGCCAAGTTGTTGAGTGTGGTGTGATGGCAGTCTGTCGGCAGCGGGGAAGCAGATCCGAGGCGGCGAACGATGGCATAGCGGGAACAGCTCCGGTGTGGTGGACGGTTGCGACAGTGGAGCCGCAGCAGTGAGGCGCAGGAGGGCGTGGTCAGAGTGGTTCTGGTACGGCGCACGTCGGCGTCGGCGTCGTGGAGGCAGCTCTGCCTCGGCTTCAGCTGCTAAGTCCTTGAGGGCGTTGCGGTTGCGGTTGCGTTGGACGACGATGTCGGCGTACCGGCTCCGGCGTGATGGAGGGGGGCGGCGGTGGATTGGCCGCTATGGGGTGGAGGACGGAGGAACCTGGGGTTTCGCGGCTGGTGGAGAGGGTGTTTTCACGCCCACGGAGTATGAATGGGGAAAGGGAGGGAGGCGGGGAACTAAGAGGGAACAATGTTTCGGCTTGAGATGCGCTTGTTTGAAATTTGGGGAAAGTTACAAACTTTGCGCCCATCTAAAATTTTGGACATATTGCGGGTTGGGGGTAGGACAGTTATGTCAGGTGTCCCAAATGTGGGCGGGATAGATTTCGGCCGAGCACATGGGTGTTTAGCCGCCCAAGGCGTATGAATGCTTCTCGGAGGCGGTTGAGACTGGCGTCTTGGTGAAGTGACAAACCTACCCCGGTTTAGACCTTTGGACATCGGGCCGATAGGCTACACATGCCAGAGTCAGGACAGTAATTTCCTACCACCAAAACATTAGTCTCGCGCGGTTTCGGGAGACTAGAGGCCTATTTGGCGCTTCGTTCAATATTTGGGAGCAGAAGCATTAACGTTTTCGGTTCTCTTGAATTGAACTTTCAGGATTTGTTAAACTTCACAAATCTTTACTCTTGAAAATCCTGAAGCTACGATTATTTTGGAATGGAGGGGGTACATTTTAATATACATTGTACACGAGTATATATTAAAAAATATGCAACTTACCTCAGTTCATGCATGGTTCCAGGTATAATCTCCTTGGTTGCAAAAAAAAAGTTAGGTATGCGTATGAATATATATAGCATGTTCAAACTCACAACAAAGATTGATGCCCCCTTTTACATTTGATTTACAAATGACATTATCTCGGGTTCAAATAGATGAATGCACTTCCTATGAATTCGAATCTTCGAAACCCCCTTTATGTTGAATTCGACATGTATTTTATTTCGTAGCTAGCAATTTGGAATGTATCCATGCAAGTGACAAATGTATAAAGTGCTTCACACTAACAACATGGAGTGCACTAATTAATGTTTATATATGAATTGCAAAAGCATCCATTGCCTATATATCAAACCACTCTCACTCTATGGATCGATAATATGAAATAAACACATGCACATGCTAGAATTCAATAGAGTATGGGTGTCTGATAGACCGATTTTCGTCCATACGCAAATTTGTAAAATTCATGATCTCATCCAAATATAATAATGCCATTTATATTTTAATTTAATGCGTAGAACCGCCTTTTACACGTAGATGCACTATGCCTCGCCCCGTTCTCACAAATGCATTATATATCTCTCTATCTAACGCATAAGTGCACACACTTTATATGCATCGGTATTTCTCTTTCACACATGCTCACAATCTCTCTCAGGGTGTCAAGATGTCTCACGCACATGATCTCTCTCTGTTTCTCTCTCTCTTTCTGACTACTATGTACCACTCTTTTCACTAATCTCAGTTGGAAAACACTATTTCTCTCACATGCATATATACACATGCACGGTCTCTACTAGCCCTCTATACACACATATATATGCTTACGTGTCTCCCGCACGCACATTATCTTTAGGCCTCTCTCACACACATTGCCCCCCCCCCCGACACACCTCTCTAATAGTAGTTGGCAGATATGATTTCATCATATCATTCGGTAGGATATCCCTGGCTGATAGGCTGGATGGTAATACGAGGCAAAGTTTTACCCTAGTTCGGATCGGACCCTTGCAGTTGAAGAAAGAGCCTACTCCTGGTACTGTATATTAGTGATAGGGGTGTGTACAAAGTACACGTGAATACCAGGCATTGTGTGTGTGTGTGTATACTATCGACGAACTAGCCCCCAAGCTTGTATAACATACTAAGGGCCTAGGGTTACAAATCATATATAGTCGGCTTATCACCAGTGGGGATAGAGTCCTCCGCGACTCTGGTAGCTTCATGTTTTACGCCGAGTCCTCCACATGGGTCTCCGTATAACACGTCTCGGTCCAACCTATATGTGGTGCAGGATGGAACCGACCCATGAGTCTTCATGTTGACCCACCACAACTAGGAATGATGTGCCGACCACACCAGACACGCAATCGGCCACTAAGAAAATAAGCATATACAATAGTACAATGGTATCTAACTCATGATACGTCTCCATATTTTGTTGATGACACTGACGGACTTTGCATTTGATGCGTGCTCCATATTTTGTTGACGACACTTACGGTCATTGTATTTGAAGCGAAAGCACGATATGGTCACTGGACTTCATAATAAGCTCATCACGGTCACCACATACATTTTGTCGTGCTAACCAACATGTGGTTGGATGGTTAGAGGACAGTGGTTTCTCGAGCCCACCAAGGTTAAAGTCCCGGTGCTCGCATTTATCTTGTGTTAATTTCAGTATTTTCCGGCGATGTACGTTTAGTGGGAGGAGACGTTCCACTCGACTACGAGGCACCTATGGTGACTTCGTAAAATCTCAAGATCATATATGCTGGCCCACTCTCTCGAAGGTGCTCATAGGGGTAGGTTTCTAGTGTGTGCGCCTATAGCGGTGATTGCTTGCGCGTATATATGAGCCCTTGCGTCTGTACCATGTTAAACAAATACATGTCATGATTATAGTGTCACTGGCTCACCCATACAACTCCGTATTTTGTTGATGACACAATCAATTAACCAGTCAAACGGCACAACTTGTGTTGCACCATCGGGTCGCGTAACCGTGGGGCCCACCTGTCAGCCCGTATATGAAAGAAAGAAATGGTAGTTTGAGCCTGTACTGTGTTAATAAAATAGGAGTACATTTTAGGGTGATCATACGGTCATTGGCTCACCATACAGCTCCGTAATTTCTTGATAACATGATCAATTGACCAATCAAACGGTCCACATTCAGCAGCACACATTAGGGCCCACCCGTCAGCGTGTATATGAAGGACATAAATGGTAATAAACTAGTGGTCGGTGGGGTATTCGAAGTCATGAGACCTCAGGTTGGCAGTCACCGGAGGTTGGGAGGGTG